>NW_028187800.1:0-221227 GCF_964204655.1 Triturus cristatus | reverse complement strand
ACACCCAACCACATCTACAACCACATACATAACCACAACCACACACAACACACAACCACACAAACAACCACACACACAACCACAGCCACACACACAACCACACACACAACCACACACACAACCACACACAAAACCACATACACACCACCACACACAACAACACCCACAACCACACACACAACCACACTACCACAACCACTCACACAACCACATACAATCACACACACAACCACACACACAACCACACACAACCCCACACACAACCAGACACACAACCACACCCACAACCATACCCACAACTACAACCACACACACAACCAAACAAACAACCACACATAACCACACACAACCACTCACACAACCACACCCACACACCCATACAGATACTACCACACGCAACCACACACACAACCACACCCACACACACAACCACACACACACAACCATACCCACACAACCACACCCACACACACAACCACAACCATACCCACACCCAACCACACAACCACACCCACAACCACACAAACACACACAACCACACATAATAGCACACACACAACCACACACACACAGCCACACACAACCACAACCATACACACAACCATAGACACAACCACACCCAAACTCACAAACATAACCACCCACACAGCCACCCACAACCACAACCACACACACAACCACACCCAACCATACAACCACAAACAACCACACCCAACCACACACACACACCCAACCACACACACAACCACACACGCAACCACACACCCAACCAGACACACACACCACACCCACATGCACACACATACATCCACAACCAACCACACAACCACACCCACAACCACACCCACAACCACACACACAACCACACACACAACCACACACATGACTACACACACAACCCTACACACAACCACACACACAACCACACACAACTGCATACACACAACCACACACACAACACACACAACCACACACACAACCACACAAACAGCCACACACACAACCACACCCACACAACCACACCCACAATCACAACCACAATTAACCACAACCACACACAAGCACACACACACGCACACACCCAACCACACACAACCACAGCCATACACAAACCACACACACAACCACACACATAACCACACCACACACACAACCACACCACACACACATACAACCACACACAACCACACACACAACCACAACCACACATACAACCACACACACACAACCCCACACACAACCCCACACACAACCAGACACATACACACACATTCACAACCACACACACTACCACATACAACCACACACACAAACAACCACAACCACACACACAACCAGACACACACAAACACACCCCCAACCACACACACACACACATAACCACACACACAACCACAACCACACACAAACACAACCACACAAACAACCACACACACAACCACAGCCACACACACAACACACACAACCACACACAACCACAACCACACACACACACAACCTCACACAACCACACACACGACCACTCATACAACCACTCACATAACCACACACACAACCACACACAACCGCACACACACAACCACACACACACAACCACACACACACACAACCACACACAACCACTCCTACAAACACACACACACAACCACACACACACAACCACACACACAACCACACACACAACCACACACACGACCATAGCCACACAACCACACACACAACCACAGACACACAACCACAGACACACAACCACAACCACACACACAACCACATACAACCATACACACAACCACACACAACCACACACACAACCACATGCACAACCATTGCCACACAACCACACACAACCACAGACACACAACCACAGACACACAACAACACACACATACACAACCCACACACACACAACCACATACAACCACACAACCACACCCACACAACCACACAACCACACCCACACAACCACACACACAACCACACACACACAACCACAACCACACACACACAACCACACACAACCACACACACAACCACTCACACAACCACACACACAACCACACACACAACCACACACTACCACATACAACCAAACACAACCACACAAACACCAACACACACAACCAAAACCAACCACACCCACAAACACACACACACAACCACACACACACAACCACACACACAACCACACACACAACCACATACAGCCACACACACAATCATACCCATAACCACACACACAACCACACACATAACCACATACACACACACAACCACACACAACCACATAACCACACACACAACCACACACACACATCCACAACCGTACACACAACCACACACACACATAGCCACAACCTTACACACAACCACACACACACATAACCACACCCAAACTAACATACATTTCCAAACACACAACACACTCACACAACCACACATAACCACACCCAACCACACCCAACCACACCCAACCACACACCACTCACACAACCACAACCACACAAACACACACAACCACACACAACCACACCCACAACCACACACACACACAACCACACATAACCACATACAAACCACACACAACCACACAACCACTCATACAAACACAACCACATACAACCACACACACAACCACAACCACACACAACCACATCCACACCCACACAAACACAACCACGCCCAACCACACCCATAACCACACATACAACCACACACAACCACAACCACAAACACATAACCAAACACACAACCACAACCACACACACAACCACACACACAACCACAGCCACACATACAACACACACAACCATACATACATACTACCAGAACCACAAACACACACCACCACATCCAACCACACACCCAACCACACACACAACCATACACACACAACCACACCCACAACCACACACACACAACCACACCCACAACCACACACAACCACAGATACACAACCACACACACACAACCACACTACCTGCACAACCACACCCACAACCATACCCACAACCATACCCACAACTACAACCACACACACAACCAAACACACAACCACACACAACCACTCACACAACCACACCCACACAGACACTACCACACACAACCACACACACAACCACAACCATACACACAACCACACCCACACAACCACACCCACACAACCACACCCACACAACCACACCCACACACACAACCACAACCATACCCACACCCAACCACACAACCACACCCACAACCACAACCACACAAACACACACACAACCACACACAATAGCACACACACAACCACACACACACACAGCCACACACAACCACAACCATACACACAACCATACACACAACCACACCCAAACTCACAAACATAACCACCCACACAACCATCCACAACCACAACCACACACACAACCATACCCAACCACACAACCACAAACAACCACACACAACCACACACACACAACCACACACACAACCACACATGCAACCACACACCTAACCATACACACACAACCACACCCACAACCACACACATACAACCACAACCAACCACACAACCACACACACAACCACACATACAACCACACACACAACGACACACACAACTATACACACGACTACACACACAACCCTACACACAACCACACACACACAACCACACACAACTGCACACACACAACCACACACAACTGCACACACACAACCACACACACAACCACACACACAACTACACACACAACCACACACACAGCCACACACACAACCACACCCATACAACCACACCCACACACAATCACAACCACACTTAACCACAACCACACACAAGCACACACACATGCACACACCCAACCACACACAACCACACATACAACCACACCACACACACACACACAACCACACCACACACACAACCACACACACACAACCACACACACAACCACAATCACACAGACAACCACACACACACAACCCCACACACAACCCCACACACAACCAGACACATACACACACATTCACAACCACACACACTACCACACACACAACCACACACACACACAACCACACACACATACAACCACAACCACACACAACCAGACACACAAAAACACACCCACAACCACACACACACACACACACACACACACATAACCACACACACAACCACACACAAACACAACCACACAAACAACCACACACACAACCACAGCCACACACACAACACACACAACCACAACCACACACACACACACAACCTCACACAACCACACACACAACCACTCAAACAACCACTCACATAACCACACACACAACCACACACAACCAAACACACACAACCACACACACACAACCACAGCCACACACAACCACACCCACAACCACACACACACAACCACACACACACAACCACACACACAACCACACACACAACCACACACATGACCATAGCCACACAACCACACACACAACCACAGACACACAACCACAGACACACAACCACAACCACACACACACAACCACAACCACACACACAACCACACACACAACCACACACACGACCATAGCCACACAACCACACACACAACAACAGATACACAACCACAGACACACAACAACAAACACATACACAACCACACACAACCACATACAACCACACAACCACACCCACACACACAACCACACACACAACACCACAACCACACATATAACCACTCACACAACCACATACAACCAAACACAACCACACAAACACCCACACACACAACCACACCCACAACCACACACACACAACCAAAACCAACCACACCCACAAACACACACAACCACACACAAACAACCACACACACAACCACACACACAACCACACACATGACCATAGCCACACAACCACATACACAACCACATACAGCCACACACACAACCACACACACAACCACACCCACAACCACACATATAACCACATACACACACACAACCACACCCATACAACCACACTCACAACCACACCCACACCCAACCACATAACCACACACACAACCACACACACGCACACACACATCCACAACCACACACACAACCACACACACAAGCACACACATAGCCACAACCGTACACACAACCACACACACACATAGCCACAACCTTATACACAACCACACACACACATACCCACACCCAAACTAACATACATAACCACACACACAACCACACTCAGACAACCACACATAACCACACCCAACCACACCCAACCACACAACCACTCACACAACCACAACCACACAAACACACACAACCACACACAACCACACCCACAACCACACACACACAACCACACATAACCACATACAAACCACACACAACCACACAACCACTCATACAAACACAACCACATACAACCACACCCACAACCACACACAACCACAACCACACACACAACCACATCCACACCCACACAACCACACCCACACAAACACAACCACACCCAACCACACCCATAACCACACACACAACCACACACAACCACAACCACACACACATAACCAAACACACAACCACAACCACACACACAACCACAGCCACACATACAACACACACAACCATACACACATACAACCAGAACCACAAACACACACCACCACACCCAACCACACACCCAACCATACACACAACCATACACACACAACCACACCCACAACCACACACACACAACCACCCACACAACCACAGATACACAACCACACACACACAACCACACTACCTGCACACACACAACCACACACACAACACTACCAACCACAACCACACACACAACCACAACCATACACACAACCACACACACAACCACAACCACATGCACAACCACACACACACACACAACCACACACACACACACAACCACACAAACAACCACAACCACACACACACACACACAACCGCAAAACCATAACCACACACACAACCACACACACAACCACAACCACACACACAACTATACACACGACTACACACAGAACCCTACACACAACCACGCACACAACCACACACAACTGCACACACACAACCACACACAACTGCACATACACAACCACACACACAACCACACACACAACCACACACACAGCCACACACACAACCACACCCATACAAACACACCCACACACAATCACAACCACACCTTACCACAACCACACACAAGCACACACACGCACACACCCAACCACACACAACCATAGCCATACACACAACCACACACACAACCACACATACAACCACACCACACACACACAACCACACCACACCACACACACATACAACCACACACACACAACCACACACACAACCACAACCACACATACAACCACACACACACAATCCCACACACAACCCCACACACAACCAGACACATACACACACATTCACAACCACACACACTACCACACACACAACCACACACACTTACAACCACACACACACACAACCACAACCACACACACAACCAGACACACACAAACACACCCACAACCACACACACACACACACATATACACATAACCACACACAACCACAGCCACACACACAACACAACCACACACAACCACAACCACACACACACACAACCTCACACAACCACACACACACCCACTCACATAACCACTCACATAACCACACACACAACCACACACAACCATACACAACCACACACACACAACCACACACACACAACCACAACCACACACAACCACACCCACAACCACAAACACACACACACAACCACACACAACCACATACAACCAAACACAACCACACATACACCCACACACACAACCACACCCACAACCACACACACACAACCAAAACCAACCACACCCACAAACACACACAACCACACACAAACAACCACACACACAACCACACACACAACCACACACATGACCATAGCCACACAACCACATACACAACCACATACAGCCACACACACAACCACACACACAACCACACCCACAACCACACACATAACCACATACACACACACAACCACACCCATACAACCACACTCACAACCACACCCACACCCAACCACATAACCACACACACAACCACACACACGCACACACACATCCACAACCACACACACAACCACACACACAAGCACACACATAGCCACAACCGTACACACAACCACACACACACATAGCCACAACCTTACACACAACCACACACACACATACCCACACCCAAACTAACATACATAACCACACACACAACCACACACACACAACCACACATAACCACACCCAACCACACCCAACCACACAGCCACTCACACAACCACAACCACACAAACACACACAACTACACACAACCACACCCACACACAACCACACATAACCACATACAAACCACACACAACCACACAACCACTCATACAAACACAACCACATACAACCACACCCACAACCACACACAACCACAACCACACACACAACCACATCCACACCCACACCACCACACAACAAAACCACACCCAACACACCCATAACCACACACACAACCACACACAACCACAACCACACACACATAACCAAACACACAACCACAACCACACACACAACCACACACACAACCACAGCCACACATACAACACCACAACCATACACACATACAACCAGAACCACAAACACACACCACCACACCCAACCACACACCCAACCACACACACAACCATACACACACAACCACACCCACAACCACACACACACAACCACACACAACCACAGATACACAACCACACACACACAACCACACTACCTGCACACACACAACCACACACACAACACTACCAACCACAACCACACACACAACCACAACCATACACACAACCACACACACAACCACAACCACATGCACAACCACACACACACACACACAACCACAACCACACACATACAACTACATCCACAACCATACCCACAACCACACACACATAACCACAACCACACACACACACACAACCGCAAAACCATAACCACACACACAACCACACACACAACCACAACCACACACACAACTATACACACGACTACACACACAACCCTACACACAACCACACACACAACCACACACAACTGCACACACACAACCACACACAACTGCACATACACAACCATACACACAACCACACACACAACCACACACACAGCCACACACACAACCACACCCATACAAACACACCCACACACAATCACAACCACACTTAACCACAACCACACACAAGCACACACACGCACACATCCAACCACACACAACCATAGCCATACACACAACCACACACACAACCACACATACAACCACACCACACACACACAACCACACCACACACACACACATACAACCACACACACACAACTACACACACAACCACACATACAACCACACACACACAATCCCACACACAACCCCACACACAACCAGACACATACACACACATTCACAACCACACACACTACCACACACACAACCACACACACTTACAATCACACACACAACCACAACCACACACCCACCCAGACACACACAAACACACCCACAACCACACACACACACACACATACACATAACCACACACAACCACAGCCACACACACAACACAACCACACACACACACAACCTCACACAACCACACACACACACCCACTCACACAACCACTCACATAACCACACACACAACCACACACAACCATACACAACCACACACACACAACCACACACACACAACCACAATCACACACAACCACACCCACAACCACAAACACACACACACAACCACACACACACAACCAAACACACAACCACACACACAACCACACACACTACCATAGCCACACAACCACACACACAACCACAGACACACAACCACAGACACACAACCACAACCACACACACAACCACACACATACAACCACAACCACACACATAACCACACACACAACCACACACACGACCATAGCCACATAACCACACACACAACAGATACACAACCACAGACACACAACAACAAACACATACACAACCACACACACACACACATAACCACCATACAACCCACACCACACCCACACAACCACACAACCACACACCCCAACCACACACACACATAACACCACACGCAACCACACATACAACCACAACCACACTCACACACAACTACACAAACAACCACACATACATAGCCTCACCCACACACAACCACACACACAACCAAATACTCAACCACACACACAACCACAACCACACACACAACACACACACAACCATACACACACACACCCACACACACATAACCACACGCAACCACACACACAACCACACACACAACCCACACAACCACACACACAACCACAACCACACACACAACCACACACACACACACAACCACACACACAACCACAACTACACACACAACCACACACACAACCCCACACACACAACCACACATACAACCACAGCCACACACACGACACACACAACCATACACACACAACCACAACCACACACAACCACCACACACATAACCACACACATAACCACACACATAACCACACACAATCACACACACAACCACACATACACAACCACACACACAACCACACACACAACCACACCCAATCACACACACCCACAACCACACACACAACCACACAACCACACACACACACAACCACATGCACAACCACACAACCACACACACACACACAACCACAACTACACACACAACTCCACATACAACCACACACACACAAAAACATGCATACACACAACCACAAACCACACACAACCACATGACCACACACACACCACACACAACACACACCACCCCACACACACAACACAACAACCACCACACAAACACACAACCACACACACACCACCACACACACACCACACCACCTACCCACACACACACCACCCACACACACACCACACACAACCACAACCACACCCAACCACAACACACACACACCACACCCACACCCCACCACCACACCACACCCACAACCACACACACACACCACAACCACACAACCATACACACAACCACACACACAAGCACACACACATCCACACACAACCACAACCACACACACACCACACACAACCACACCCAAACTCACACACATAGCCACACACATAACCACACACAACCAACCCACAACCACAACCACACACAACCACACACACACAACCACACATAATCACACCCAACCACACACAACCACACATACAACTACACACACACAACCCCACACACAACCATACACACAACCACACACACACACAACTACACAAACAACCACACATATACAAACACACCCACATCCACACCCACACAACTACAACCACACCCATAACCACACACACAACCACAAACACACAACCAAACACACAACCAAACACACAACCACAACCACACAACCACAACCACACACACAACCACATACACAACCACACACAACCTCACCCAACCACACACACACAACCACACACACACAACCACACATACAACCACACACACAACCATACACACACACAACCACATGCACAACCACACACATACACACAACCACAACTACACACATAACCCCACATACAACCACACACACACACAACCACACACATACACACAACCACAAACCACACACAACCACATGACCACACACACAACACACACAACCCCACACACACAACCACACACACACATTCACAACTACACACACAACCACACATACAACCACAGGCACAACCACACACCCATAACCATACACACACATAACCACACACAACCACACACACAACCACACACACAACCACACCTAACCACACACACACAACCACACACACAACCACAACCACACACACACACAACCACAACCACATCCAACCACACCCACAACCACAAACACACACACACAACCACACCCACACCCAAGCACACAACCACACCCACAACCACACACACATCCACAACCACACAACCATACACACAACCACATACAAGCACACACACAAGCACACACACAGCCACACACAACCACAACCATACTGTTGGAAGGCGTTCCCCGGGGAGGCTGCGGAATGGGTTCCTGACCACCCTGAGGCCCACCTTTCCCAGAATTAGGCCGAGCAAGAGCAGGGAGGCCCTTCCTGGAAGGGCCTCGCACCTAGGATCGCACGCGCTGCGCTTACTCTCTCTTCGGATAGAGGGACGCCACACAGTAGTTCGTTATAAGGCAATAGCTTTTATCGGTAGTTGTCAGGGATCTTTATGATCCGGCAGGCAGGTGCAGAATTAATGCCACAAGCGGCAGTGATCTTGTGATGATGGGAAAAGGGGTAGCGGGACAGTCTTTCAATCAGTGTCTCTGCGAGGTATCCGGCGCACAGCTCTCAATCCTTGAGCTGAGGGCATGTTGCTTCTCTCGGCAATCTCTGCCGATTCTCTTGGAGGAGCGGGCCGCGAGTCACTCAGCAGGCACCGGAGAGTCGTAGTTCAGGGAGCCGCAACGGCGTCAGCAGGGCTCAGATAGTTCCGAATTCGAGGAGCCGCGACGGCGTCAGCAGGGCTCAGATGGTTCAGAATTCGAGGATCCGCGATGGCGTCAGCAGGGCTCAGTTGGTTTCAGAGTTCGGGGAGCCGCAACGGCGTCAGCAGGGCTCAGATGGTTTCAGAGTTCGGGGAGCCACGACGGCGTCAGCAGGGCTCAGATGGTTTCAGAGTTCGGATAGCGTTTCTTCTGTTCGGTGAGCGATCGAGCCGCGACCAGGTCCGCAGGCTCTCGTCAGTCCAGGTCTTCACTGCCTCTCGTCCCTTCAGCACCACTTGTTATACTCCCCCTCCTCTTTAAAGTCCGGAGTCCTCGCGGAGAGGGGTCTCGTGCCTGGGGGGCGATGTGTCGGGGTTTCCTGTCGCTCAGCCCCTTGATCTGTTCAGATGTGTCCGGGAGGGACCCCAGACACCCAGCAGGAGAGGTGCCCGCTCACCGGGGGCCTGGTGGCCGATCGAAACCTCCCTCGGGGAAGAGTCCAGAGGTGTGACAGAGTCGGAGCCTCTCGGTCTGGTTTGGGGGGGGTTTCGTTCTCCCTCGGCCGAGCATGCGTGTTGGGGATCTGGTCGGCCCTCGGGATGTTGGTCCACGGAGGCCGGAAGGCCGTGCCCACGAGGTTCAGCGTGTTTGTAGTGTGACTTGCTGGTCGGGTGGGCCCACGCCACGAGGCCGGTCTCACACGTGCCCCCCCAGCTGAAAGGCGGGGAGAACTACCCATCCACTTGGGAGTTCTCCTCGCTGAAGCGGAAGAATCGGGACAGGCCGTCCGCGTTGGTGTGGTCAGTCCCGGGGCGATGTTCCACAGTGAAATCCATCCCCTGGAGAGAGATGGACCAGCGTAGCAGCTTGGGGTTTTCCCCTCGCATCTGCATCAACCACCGCAGGGGTCGATGATCTGTTTGCACTCGGAAGTGTGTTCCGAACAGGTACGGCCGTAGCTTTTTGAGAGCCCAGACCACGGCGTACGTCTCACGTTCAATCGTGCTCCACCGCTGTTCCCGGGGCAGTAACCTTCGGCTGATGAAGGCTATGGGCTGATCTATGCCTTTGTCGTCGTATTGTGAGAGGACTGCCCCGATACCGTGTTCCGAGGCGTCCGTCTGGACCACAAACTCCTGGGCGTAGTCGGGTGCATTGAGTACCAGAGCCGCGCACATTGCGGCCTTTAGGGTGTCGAACGCCTTCTGGCAGGCGGGAGTCCAGTGTATTTTCTTGGGGTGTTTTTTGGAGGTTAGTTCTGTGAGAGGGCCTGCGATGCTGCCATAATTTTTAATGAACCTTCGGTAGTAGCCGGTGAGGCCCAGGAAGGCTCGGACTTCCGTTTGGGTTGTAGGGGGTTCCCAGGACAAGATGGCGTCGATCTTCGGCTGGAGGGGGGCGACCTGCCCACTCCCCACCTGGTGCCCCAGATAAGTTATGGAGCCGTGCCCAATTTGACATTTGCTAGGTTTGATGGTGAGGCCGGCCCGGCGTAGAGCCAGCAGGACTTGACGGAGGTGCTGGAGGTGCTCGGTCCATTGGGAGCTGAAGACCGCTATGTCGTCAAGGTATGCTGCGCTGAACCCCTCTAGTCCGGCCAGGACCCTGTTCACCAGCCGCTGGAAGGTGGCCGGGGCATTTTTCATTCCGAACGGCATCACCCTAAAGCGGTAGAGCCCATCCGGGGTGGAGAAGGCGGAGCGCTCCTTGGCTCCCTCGGTAAGGGCAATCTGCCAGTACCCACTGGTCAGGTCGAAGGTGCTGAGGTAGCAGGCGGCCCCAAGGCGGTCAATGAGTTCGTCGGCACGGGGGATAGGGTGAGCGTCTGCTCGGGTGACCGCATTGAGGCCTCGGTAGTCCACGCAGAATCTCAGCTCGGGGGCAACACCCGGGGTAGTCGCTTTCGGAACCAGGACTACCGGGCTGGCCCAGGGGCTGTCGAAGGGTTCAATCACCCCAAGGTCTAACATCTTTGCCACCAGTGTCTGGATGCATGTCCCGACCCGATCAGGGACCCGGTAGGCCCGATGTCTCACTGGCGGGCTGTCTTCGGTGTCCACGTCGTGGACACACCAGCTGGTGACCCCGGGGGTCAGGGAGAAGATATCCGCGAACTGCCCAAGTAGCTGGCGGCAGTCGTCGGTCTGTTGGGCTGTGAGGGCGGTCGACAGTCTCACTCCCTCCACGGATCCATCGGTTTCCTTCGTCCCCAGGGGGTCTGGGAGGGGCTCGTTGTCTTCTTCGGTCCCATCGTCGGTGGCCAGGAGTAGACTTAATTCGGTCCGCACAAAGTGGGGCTTGAGGCGGTTCACGTGGAGAACCCGGAGGGGGTTCCGCGGGGACTGCACATCGATGAGATAGGTGACTTGGCTCTTCCGCTCGATCACCTTGAAGGGTCCAGTCCATTTATCCTGGAGAGCGCAGGGTCTCACCGGGGCCATGACCCAGACTTGTTGGCCTGGCTGAAACTCGACCAGCCTAGCATTCTGGTCATACCAGCGCTTCATCTCTTCTTGACTGGCCTCGAGGTTTGCTTCTGCGAGTTCCCTGAATTTTCGGGTCTGGTTGCGGAGCGCCAGGATGTATCGGAACACGTCTGGAGGGGTCCCCCGGGGGGTTGCTTCCCACCCCTCCTTGACCAGGCTCAGGGGTCCTTGGACGGGGTGTCCATATAACAGTTCGAATGGGCTGAATCCCAGGGATATTTGGGGGACCTCCCGGTAGGCGAACAGGAGACATGGGAGGAGGACGTCCCACCTCCGGCGTAGGGGTGCCTCGAGGCCCATGATCATCCCTTTCAGTGTCTTGTTAAAGCGCTCGACTAGGCCGTTTCCTTGGGGGTGGTACGGGGTGGTGAATTTGTACGATACTCCGCACTGCTGCCAGAGGGACTTCATATATCGGGAGATAAAGTTCGTACCCCGGTCACCCACGACTTCGCGGGGGAACCCCATGCGGGAGAAGATCCCCATCAACGCCCGGCCCACCACGGGGGCCGTTATGGTGCGGAGAGGGATGGCTTCGGGGTAACGGGTGGCATGGTCCACCAGGACGAGGATGAACCGGTGGCCCTGGGCGGTCTTAGGGTCCAGTGGTCCGACAATGTCGATTCCTACCCGCTCAAAAGGGGTACTGACGACGGGGAAGGGTTGGAGCGGAGCCTTGCACTTGCCCCCACTCTTTCCGCTGGCCTGGCACGTGGGACAGGACTTGCAGTGGGCCTCCACATTTGCTCGCATCTTGGGCCAGTAGAAGTGGGTGACGAGTCGCTGGTATGTCTTATCTTGGCCTAAGTGTCCGGCCAGGGGTACATCATGGGCCAGGCCCAGGAGAAGACTTCGGAAGCATAGGGGTACTACTAGTACTCGGGCCGATCCCAACTCGGCCGACTTCTGTTCACTGTACAGCAGTCCGTTCTCCCAGGATACCCAGTGGGTGCCAGTCTGGTCGCCTGCTGCTTGGGCCTCGGCCTGTTGTCGGGGTCCAATGAGGGACGGGCAGGTGGATTGTTCTTGGCAGAACTCTTCACGGGAGGGGCCCCCTTCGCAGGGCCACGGGGCCAGTTCTGGCAAGTCCCCGAGTTTGGTCAGGGTTGCGGGGTCGGAAGGTCCGGATTCTTCGCCGGGAGCGGTTGGTTCGTCCAGAAGGGGGTCGTTGGCCTCTGGTGGTGTATCCTGGCTCTCGGGGATGGTGGCGGTGTTCAGGGGCATGGCCTCTCCCCCCTCGGAGGAAGGCGCCCGGAGAGTCATCGAGCGCGTGGTGGCGCATACCCACTCGGGTAGGCCCATCATCTCGAGGTGGGCCCTTCACTCCACTTGTCCCCACGGGGAGTTCTCCAGGTCGTTGCCCAGGAGGCAGTCCATGGGCTGGGAGGTTCGAACCACTACCTTTAACTTGCCGGTGACTCCCCCCCATTCGAAGGGGACTAGGGCCATCCGGCAGAGGCTCTCGGAATTGTCTGATGAGATGACGGGGCAAAAGGCATCAGGCAGGATCTGATCCTCGGAAATCAGGTGACAGTGGACCGCCGTGACACTCGCCCCCGTGTCCCGGTGCCCCTCGATGCGGTGACCGTTGACCGTCACCTGCTGTTGGTACTTCTATGTGTTGGCGGGCAGGGGCGTTCCGGGGACCATCTCCCGGTCCCCTAGGGAGACCAAGGCCATGGCGGCTGGTTCCCATTCTTCTGAGTCTTCCATCTCTTCCCCCAGGGCTACAGAGGCCATCTGTCGAGCCGGCGGGGTTGCGGTGGTGGTCCGCTGGTACAGGGGACACTGAGGGTCACTGGCATAGTGTCCGGTCTGCTGGCAGCGGAAACAGGTGATTCTCCCTCGGGGTCCCGGCCTCCCTGGGGGCCCGGTACTGGCCGGAGGCGGAGCTGGAAAGGGCGGAGATTGTCCTCTGGGAGGGCTGAGCGGGGATCCCCCCGGGAGCCTCCTTTGCCGGCCTTGGTTCCCTCCGCCCCTCTGGCGGGGGGGTCCCTGATTGTGGCGACCGTAGTCTCCCATGGGGCCCCGGGAGGTCCGGGTGTTCACCCACCGGTCAGCCTCGACGGCCAGTTTCCGAGGGTCTGTGAGTTTGCTGTCCAGGAGGTGCTGGCGCAGCTCTACGAAGCAATTAGCGGCCAAGTGTTCCCATGCGATTAGGTCGAACAGCTCCTCAAAAGTGGAGACCTTGCTGCACTTGATCCATCCGTCCAAGGCCCGGCTGTAAAAGTTCACGTACTCTCGTCCCTTCAGCACCCCTTGTTATACTCCCCCTCCTCTTTGAAGTCCGGAGTCCTCGCGGAGAGGGGTCTCGTGCCTGGGGGGCGATGTGTCGGGGTTTCCTGTTGCTCAGCCCCTTGATCTGTTCAGATGTGTCTGGGAGTGTCCGGGAGGGACCCCAGACACCCAGCAGGAGAGGCGCCCGCTCACCGGGGGCCTGGTGGCCGATCGAAACCTCCCTCGGGGAAGAGTCCAGAGGTGTGACAGAGTCGGCGCCTCTCAGTCTGGTTTGGGGGGGGGTTTCGTCCTCCCTCGGCCGGGCATGCATGTTGGGGATCTGGTCGGCTCTCGGGATGTTGGTCCACGGAGGCCGGAAGGCCGTGCCTACGAGGTTCGGCGTGTTTGTAGTGTGACTTGCTGGTCGGGAGGGCCCACGCCACGAGGCCGGTCTCACACATACACACAACCACACACAACCACACCCAAACTCACACACATAGCCACACACATAACCACACACAACCATACCCACAACCACACACACAACCACACACACACAACCACACATAACCACACACACAACCACATGACCACACAGCCACACACAACCACACATACAACCACACCCAACCACACACACACAACCCCACACACAACCATACAGACAACCACACACAAACACAACTACACAAACAACCACAATTATACAACCACACCCACATCCACACCCACACAACCATACCCATAACCACACACACAACCACACTAACAACCAAACACACAACCACAACCACACACACAACCACATACACAGCCATAGACACAACCACAACCACACACACAACCACACACACAGCCATAGACACACACACAACACACACAACCATGCACACACACACAACTACAACCACACACATAACTACACACAACCACAACCACACACAACCACACACACAACCACAACCATACACAACCACACACAACCACACACACACAACCATACACACAACCACACACAACCACATATACAACCACACACACATACAACCACACACATACACACAACTACAACCACACACACAAAACACACAACCACACCCACACACACAACCACATCCACATCCACACACTCAACACACACAACCATACACACACACACAACCACAACCACACCAACAACCATACACACAACCACACACACAACCACACCAACAACCACACACACACCCACACACACCCACACACACAACCACACACACAACCTCACCCAACCACACACAACCACACACACACATACACACAACACACACAACCACACAGACACACACAGACAACCACACACACAACCACATACACAACCACAGCCACACACACAACCACATACACAACCACACACACAACCACAACCACACACACAACCACATACACACCACCACACACAACCACACCCACAACCACACACACAACCACACCACCACAACCACACAAAACCACATACAACCACACACACAACCACACACACAACCACACACAACCACACAACCACACACAACCACAACTACACACACAACCCCACATACAACCACACACACACACACACAACCACACACAACCACATGACCACACACACAACACACACAACCCCACCCACACCCACACACACAACCACACACACAACCTCACCCAACCACACACAACCACACACACACAACCACACACACACATACACACAACACACACAACCACACAGACACACACAGACAACCACACACACAACCACACAACCACACACACACAATCACAACTACACACACAACCCCACATACAACCACACACACAACCACACACAACCACACAACCACAAACCACACACAACCACATGACCAGACACACAACACACACAACCCCCACACACAACCACACACACACATTCACAACCACACACACAACCACACATATAACCACAGGCACAACCACACATACACAACCATACACACACTTAACCACACACAACCACACACACAACCACACACACAACCACACACACAACCACACCTAACCACACACACACAATCACAACCACACAACCTCACAAACAACCACACACACAACCACACCTACAACCACACACACACAACAACCACACAACCACAACCACACCCAACCACACCTACAACCACATACATAACCATAACCACACACAACACACAACACACAACCACACAAACAACCACACACACAACCACAGCCACACACACAACCATATACACAACCACACACACAACCACAACCACACACACAACCACATACACACCACCACACACAACCACACTCACAACCACACACACAACCACACCACCACAACCACACAAAACCACATACAACCACACACACAACCACACACACAACCACACAACCACACACAACCACAACTACACACACAACCCCACATACAACCACACACACACAACCACAAACCACACACAACCACATGACCACACACACAACACACACAACCCCACACACACAAACACACACACACACACACATTCACAACCACACACAATGACACATACAACCACAGACACAACCACACACCCATAACCATATACACAGATAACCACACATAACCACACAACCACACATACAACCACACACACAACCACACACACAACCACACCTAACCACACACACAACCACACCTAACCACACACACACAACCACACACACACAATCACAACCACACAATCACAACCACACACAACCATACCTACAACTACACACACAACCACAACCACATCCACACCCAACCACACCTACAACCACACACATAACCACAACCACACACAACACACAACCACACAAACAACCACACACACAACCACAGCCACACATACAACCACACACACAACCACACACACAACCACAACCCGACACACAACCACATACACATCACCACACAGAACCACACCCACAACCACACACACAACCACACCACCACAACCACACACACAACCATATACAACCACATGCACAACCACGCACACAACCACACACAACCACACACACAACCACACTCACAACCACACCCACAACCATACCCACAACTACAACCAATCACACCACCAAACACACAACCACACATAACCACACACAACCACTCACACAACTACACCCACACACCCACACACCCACACAGACACTACCACACACAACCACACACACAACCACACACAACCACACACACACAAAACACACAACCAAACACACACACACAACCACACACACAACCACAGCCACACACTCAACACACACAACCATACACACACACAACCACAACCACACACAACCACACACACATAACCACACACACAACCACAAATACAACCAAAACCACCCACACACCCACACCACCACAACCACACAAAACCACATACAACCACACACACAACCACACACACAACCACACACAACCACACGCACAACCACATAACCACACACAACCACACACACAACCCCACATACAACCACACACACACACACACACAACCACAAACCACACACAACCACATGACCACACACACAACACACACAACCCCACACACACAAACACACACACACATTCACAACCACACACAATGACACATACAACCACAGACACAACCACACACCCATAACCATATACACACAACCACACATAACCACACAACCACACACACAACCACACACACAACCACACCTAACCACACACACACAACCACACACACACAATCACAACCACACAAACAACCACACACAACCACACCTACAACTACACACACAACCACAACCACACCCAACCACACCTACAACCGCATACATAACCACAACCACACACAACACACAACCACACAAACAACCACACACACAACCACAGCCACACATACAACCACACACACAACCACACACACAACCCGACACACAACCACATACACATCACCACACAGAACCACACCCACAACCACACACACAACCACACCACCACAACCACACACACAACCATATACAACCACATGCACAACCACACACACAACCACACACAACCACATCCACAACCATACCCACAACTACAACCAAACACACAACCAAACACACAACCACACATAACCACACACAACCACTCACACAACTACACCCACACACCCACACAGACACTACATCACACACAACCACACACACAACCACACACAACCACACACACACAAAACACACAACCAAACACACACACAACCACACACACAACCACAGCCACACACTCAACACACACAACCATACACACACACAACCACATACAACCACACACGCATAACCACACACACAACCACAAATACAACCAAAACCACACACATAACCACACACACATAACCACACACACAACCACAAATACAACCAATACCACACACACACAACCACACACACACAACCACACACACACAACCTCACCCAACCACACACAACCACACACACACACAACCACACACACACACAACCACACACATAACCACACACACACAGACAACCACACGCACAACCACACAACCACACACACACACAACCACAACTACACACACAACCCCACATACAACCACACACATACACACAACCACAAACCACACACAACCACATGACCACTCACACAACAACACACACAACCCCACACACACAACCACACACACACACATTCACAACCACACACACAACCACATATACAACCACAGGCACAACCACACACCCACAACCATACACACACATAACCACACACAACCACACAACCTTACACACAACCACACACACAACCACACTCATCCACACTGTTGGACCTGGCCTCGTGGCATGGTCCTGGCCCCCTTTTCAGGCCGACCGGGGACCTCTTAGCCCTTCGGGGTCCCCCCAGGATTGTACACATCTACCCACACCAGCCAATGTGACCCGGCCCCTCCCCGGCCGCGGCCCCATCAAAACCCCGACATCGAGGCACCAAGATCCGGCCAGGGGGCACCACGTGACCAATCCCCCGATTCCGGAGGAGGGAAGTGTCGATGGGACCCCCTACTGTCCCCCCAACGCCTGGGTGCGATCGCTCTCCGGCCTCCCTGGGCACTGGTGCCTCTCCCGCTTGGCGTCTGGCCTCTCCCAGCCCGGCCTCTCCGCCCCCTCCGGACGCAAGGGTCCGGACATCAAAGGGCTCCAGACCTATATCTGGGGCGAACCTGCACCAGGACAGTAGTTGTATCCTGGAGTCAAGAGCCCTGATGATCGAATCGCGGCTGACCCTATGGAGAAAAAGACTCTTACCTGGAACTGTACCTCGAGCCCTGCTGACTGCGTCGCGGCTCCACCTTGCTGAGACTAAGACCCTCACGGAAACCTCGGAGCCCTGCGGATGCCGTCGCGGCCCAACCTCGCTGAACTACCATCGGAGCCCTGCTGACTTCGTCGCGGCTCGAGCTAGCTGAACGGACCCGCCGAGCCCTGCTGATTCCATCGCGGCTCAACCTCGTCGAGCTATCCTTGTGTCCGGCACCCAATGCTCCAACTCCCGGAGTCCCTCCCAGCTTGAGGCTTAATACCTGAGCGCAGGGTACCCCCGTACCAGGCTGAAACTGAGACTGTCCCGCTACCCCTTCCCCACAAAGACATTGAGACTCTTTGCGGATCCCTCGATCCACCTGTACATATTGCCAAAGAAACCTACGATACTTACCGATAAAGATATATGAGAACTGATACTCGTGTCGAGTCCTGTGTGGTGGGGTTACTGGGCTAGTACGATTATAGGGGAAGGACCTCTAATCGGAGGCTTCTCAGCGGCGCTCGGATACTTCCTTGCAGTATGGAGGCCCACTGGGTGGTCCCGCCAACTCCCCAGCGGTCTGCCTTCCAACACACACACACAACCACACCTAACCACACACACACCACACACACAATCACAACCACACAACCACACAAACAACCACAGACACAACCACACCTACAACCAAACACACACAACCACAACCACCCAACCACAACCACACCCAACCACACCTACAAGCACACACATAACCACAAACACACACAACACACAACCACACAAACAACCACACACACAACCACAGCCACACACCCACACAGACACTGCCACATACAACCACACACACAACCACAACCATACACACAACCACACACACACACACAACCACACACAACCACAACCATACCCACACCCAACCACACAACCACACCCACAACCACAACCACACAAACACACACACAACCACACACAATAGCACACACACAACCACACACACACAGCCACACACAACCACAACCATACACACAACCATACACACAACCACACCCAAACTCACAAACATAACCACCCACACAACCACCCACAACCACAACCACACACATAACCACACCCAACCACACAACCACAAACAACCACACACAACCATACATACACACACCCAACCACACACACAACCACACACGCAACCACACACCCAACCATACACACACAACCACACCCACAACCACACACATACAACCACAACCAACCACACAACCACACCCACAACCACACCCACACCCACACAACCACACACACAACCACACACACTACACACACAACCACACACACACAACACACACAACCAACCACACACACAGCCACACACACAACCACACACACAACCACACCCACATACAATCACAACCACACTTAACCACAGCAACACACATACAAACACACCACATACACACACACACACAACCACACCACACACACACAACCACACACACACAACCACACACACAACCACAACCACACATACAACCACACACAACCCCACATACAACCCCACACACAACCCCACACACAACCAGACACACACACATTCACAACCACACACACTACCACACACAAGCACACACACACAACCACACACACACAACCACAACCACACACACAACCAGACACACACAAACACACCCACAACCACACACACACACACACACAAACATAACCACACACACAACCACAACCACATACAAACACAACCACACAAACAACCACACACACAACCACAGCCACACACACAACACACACAACCACACACACAACTACAACCAAACACACACACAATCTCACACAACCACACACACAACCACTCACACAACCACTCACAACCACACATACAACCACACCCACACAACCACACACACACAACCACAACCACACACACAACCACAAACACACACACAACCACACACACACAACCACACACAACCACACACACAACCACACACACAACCACACACACGACCATAGCCACACAACCACACACACAACCACAGACACACAACCACAGATACACAACCACACACACACACAACCACCTACAACCACACACACACAACCACAACCACACACATACAACCACACACACAACCACACACACAACCACACACACGACCATAGCCACACAACCACACTCACAACCACAGACACACAACCACAGACACACAACAACAAACACATGCACAACCAGACACATACACAACCACATACAACCACACAACCACACCCACACACACAACCACACACAACCACACACAACCACATACACACAACCACAACCACACACACACAACCACACACAACCACACACACAACCACATACAACCAAACACAACCACACAAACACCCACACACACAACCATACCCACAACCACACACACACAACCACAACCAACCACACCCACAAACACACACACACAACCACACACATGACCATAGCCACACAACCACATACACAACTACACACAACCACATACAACCACACACCCAACCACACACACAACCACACACACAACCACATACACACACACAACCACACCCACACAACCACACTCACAACCACACCCACACACAACCACACAACCACACACACAACCACACACACACATCCACAACCACACAACCACACACACAAGCACACACATAGCCACAACCATACACACAACCACACAAATACATAGCCACAACCGTACACACAACCACACACACACATAACCACACCCAAACTAACATACATAACCACACACACAACCACACTCACACAACCACACATAACCACACCCAACCACACCCAACCACTCACACAACCACAACCACACAAACACAAACAACCACACCCACACAACCACACACAACCACACATAACACATACAAACCACACACAACCACACAACCACATACAACCACACCCACAAAAACACATACAACCACAACCACACACACAACCACATCCACACCCACACAACCACACCCACACAAACACAACCACACCCAACCACACCCATAACCACACACACAACCACACACACAACCACAACCACATACACAACCACACACACAACCACAGCCACACATACAACACACACACCCATACACACATACAACCAGAACCACAAACACACCACCACACCCAACCACACACCCAACCACACACACAACCATGCACACAAAACCACACCCACAACCACACACACACAACCACACCCACAACCACACACAACCACAGATACACAATCACACACACACAACCACACTACCTGCACACACACAACCACACACACAACACTAACAACCACAACCACACACACAACCACAACCATACACACAACCACACACACAACCACAACCACATGCACAAACACACACACACCCACAACCACACACACACACACAACCGCAAAACCATAACCACACACACAACCCCACACACAACCACAACCACACACACAACCATATCCATACACACAACCACACACACACATCCACAACCACAAACACAACCCCACACACAACTTCAGGCATATCCACATAACCACACCCACAACCACACACACACAACCATACACACAACCACACACATACAACCACACACACAACCACACACAACCACACACACACAACCATACACACACACACACAACCACACCCACACCCACACACACAACCACACACACAACCACACACACCACACACACAACCACACACACCAAAGACACAACCACATACACACACAACCACACACACAACCAACTACACACATCATACACACAACCACACACACAACCACACACACACACAATCACACAAACATGCATAAAACCACACAATCACACAACCACACACACAACCATACACACCACACACACAACCACATACCACACACCCAACCACACACCCATTCACACAACCACGCACATAACCACACACAACCACACACACACAACCACAACCACACACAGAACCACACACACACACAACCACACATACAACCACACACACAACCACACACACAATCATACACACAACCACACACAACCACATACAACCACACACAACCACACACAGACACAACCACAAAACCATACACACACACAACCACACACACACAACCACACACACAACCAGACACACTCAACCACAGCCACACAATCACACACACACACACAACAACCCACACAACCACACACACACACATAACCACACACAGACACAACCACACATACAATTACACATACACAACCACACACAACCACACCCACACCCACACACACAACCACACACACAACCACCCACACAACCACACACCATACACACAACCACACACACAACCACGCACATAACTACACCCAACCACACACCCGCAACCCGCACCCACAACCACACACACAACCACACACAACCACACACAACTGCACCCACACACCACAACCACACACACAACCACACACACCACACATACAATCACACATACCACAGACACAACCACACACAGATACAACCACACACACAACCACACACACAACCACACACACAACCACACACTCACACACACAACCACACACAAATACACACCACACACCCAACCACACACCTACGCACACACCCATGCACATAACCACACACACAACCACACACACAACCACACACACACACACAACCACACACACACACACAACCACATATACAACCACACACACAACCACAAACACAGCCACACACAACCACACACAGACACAACCACACAACCACACATCCACACAACTACACACACAACCACACACACAACCGCACACACACACACACACACACACACACACAACACACACACAGACACAACCACACACAGAACCACAACCACCTACACACACAACCGCACACAACCACACACTCACAACCACACATACACACACAACCATAACCACACACAGCCACACACACAACCACACACAACCACACATCCACACACAACCACACATCCATACCCACAACTGCACCCACAACTGCACCCACACAACTACACACACAACCACACAACCACACACAACCACACAACCACAGACACAACCATAACCACACAACCACACAAAACCACACACACAACCACACACATACACAAAACCACGCACACACAACCACACACACAACCACACACACAAACACACACACACACACAACCACACCCACAACTACACACACACAACCACAACCACACACACAACCACAACCACACACAACCACACACAACCACAACCACACACACCCTCAACCACACACACAATCACACACACAACCACACATACAACCACACACACACAACCACACACAACCACACACACAACCACACACATACACAACCACACCTGCCCCCACACACAACCACAACCACACACATACAACCACACACACAATCACACACACAACTACACACAACCCCACACGACCACACAAAACCATACCCACACACAACCACACACACATACAACCACACACACACAAACCACACACACACCACCATACACACACAACCATATATACAACCACACAACCACCCACACAACCACACACACACAACCACACCCACACCCACACACACAACCACACACACAACCACACACACCACACACACAACCACACACACCACAGACACAACCACATACACACACAACCACACACACAACCAACTACACACATCATACACACAACCACACACACAACCACACACACACACAATCACACAAACATGCACAAAACCACACACTCACACAACCACACACACAACCATACACACCACACACACAACCACATACCACACACCCAACCACACACCCATTCACACAACCACGCACATAACCACACACAACCACACACACACAACCACAACCACACACAGAACCACACACACACACAACCACACATACAACCACACACACAACCACACACACAATCATACACACAACCACACACAACCACATACAACCACACACAACCACACACAGACACAACCACAAAACCATACACACACACAACCACACACACACAACCACACACACAACCAGACACACTCAACCACAGCCACACAATCACACACACACACACAACAACCCACACAACCACACACACACACACAACCACACACAGACACAACCACACATACAATTACACATACACAACCACACACAACCACACCCACACACACACACACACACAACCACACACACAACCACCCACACAACCACACACCATACACACAACCACACACACAACCACGCACACAACTACACCCAACCACACACCCGCAACCCGCACCCACAACCACACACACAACCACACACAACCACACACAACTGCACCCACACACCACAACCACACACACAACCACACACACCACACATACAACCACACATACCACAGACACAACCACACACAGATACAACCACACACACAACCACACACACAACCACACACACAACTACACACTCACACACACAACCACACACAAATACACCCCACACACCACACCACACACCTACGCACACACCCATGCACATAACCACACACACAACCACACACACAACCACACACACACACACAACCACACACACACACACAACCACATATACAACCACACACACAACCACAAACACAGCCACACACAACCACACACAGACACAACCACACAACCACACATCCACACAACTACACACACAACCACACACACACACACACACACACACACACAGAACCACAACCACCTACACACACAACCACACACAACCACACACTCACAACCACACATACACACACAACCATAACCACACACAGCCACACACACAACCACACACAACCACACATCCACACACAACCACACATCCATACCCACAACTGCACCCACAACTGCACCCACACAACTACACATACAACCACACAACCACACACAACCACACAACCACAGACACAACCATAACCACACAACCACACAAAACCACACACACAACCACACACATACACAAAACCACGCACACACAACCACACACACAACCACACACACAAACACACACACACACACACAACCACACCCACAACTACACATACACAACCACAACCACACACACAACCACAACCACACACAACCACACACAACCACAACCACACACACCCACAACCACACACACAATCACACACACAACCACACATACAACCACACACACACAACCACACACAACCACACACACAACCACACACATACACAACTACACCTGCCCCCACACACAACCACAACCACACACATACAACCACACACACAATCACACACACAACTACACACAACCCCACACAACCACACAAAACCATACCCACACACAACCACACACACATACAACCACACACACACAAACCACACACACACCACCATACACACACAACCATATATACAACCACACAACCACC
This sequence comes from Triturus cristatus, assembly GCF_964204655.1. Taxonomy (NCBI): domain Eukaryota; kingdom Metazoa; phylum Chordata; class Amphibia; order Caudata; family Salamandridae; genus Triturus; species Triturus cristatus. The sequence goes on along the minus strand of NW_028187800.1, from coordinate 192,116 downwards.
CACACAACCACACACACACACAACCACACACACAACCACACACACAACCACACACAGACACAACCATACATATACCTAAACACACACCACCCACACAAACACACACACACAACCACACACACACACACAATCACACACACACAACCACCCACACAACCACACACACAACCACACACAGACAAAACCACACATATAACCACACACACAACCACACCCACACACACACCACCAAACATACACACACCACCACACACACAACCACACACAACCACACACACTCACATAACCACACACAACCACACACACAACCACTCACACCCACACACAAATACAACCACTCACACCCACACACAACTACAAACATACACACACACAACACACACACAACCACACACACACACACAACCACACACATAACTATACACACAACAACACACACAACCACACACCATACACACAACCATGCACACAACCACACACACAACCACACCCAACCACGCACCCACAACCCACACCCACAACCACACACATAACCACACACACAACCACGCAAAACCACACACAAACAACCGCACACAACAACACATCCACACCCACAACCACACCCACAATCGCTCCCACACACAACCGCACCCACACACAACCACACAACCACACACACACACACACAACCACACCCGCACCCACACACACAACCACACACACAACCACACACACCACACACACAACCACACACACCACACACACAACCACACACACCATAGACACAACCACATACACACACAACCACACACACAACCAACTACACACATCATACACACAACCACACACACAACCACACACACACACAATCACACAAACACGCACAAAACCACACACTCACACAACCACACACACAACCATACACACCACACACACAACCACATACCACACACCCAACCACACACCCATTCACACAACCACGCACATAACCACACACAACCACACACACACAACCACAACCACACACAGAACCACACACACACACAACCACACATACAACCACACACACAACCACACACACAACCATACACACAACCACACACAACCACATACAACCACACACAACCACACACAGACACAACCACAAAACCATACACACACACACAACCACACACACACAACCACACACACACAACCACACACACTCAACCACAGCCACACAATCACACACACACACACACAACAACCCACACAACCACACACACACACACAACCACACACAGACACAACCACACATACAATCATACATACACAACCACACACAACCACACCCACACACACACACACACAACCACACACACAACCACACACCATACACACAACCACACACACAACCACGCACACAACTACACCCAACCACACACCCGCAACCCACACCCACAACCACACACACAACCACACACAACCACACACAACTGCACCCACACACCACAACCACACACACAACCACACACACCACACACACAACCACACATACCACAGACACAACCACACACAGACACAACCACACACACAACCACACACACAACCACACACACAACCACACACTCACACACACAACCACACACAAATACACACCACACACCCAACCACATACCCACGCACACACCCATGCACATAACCACACACACAACCACACACACAACCACAACCACACACACAACCACACACACACACACAACCACATATACAACCACACACACAACCACAAACACAGCCACACACAACCACACACAACCACACACAGACACAACCACACAACCACACAGCCACACAACTACACACACAACCACACACACAACCGCACACACACACACACACACACACACACACACAACCACATCCAACCACACACCCAACCACACCCAACCACACCCAACCACACACACAACCACAACCACACACAACCACACACATACAACCACAACCACATACAACCACAACCACATACAACCACACACACTACACACAACCAAACACATAACCACACACACAACCACACCCAACCATACCCAACCACATATCCATACCCACACCCGCACCCACACACACCACACACACACAACCACACACACCATACAACCACACACACACCACACACAACCACAAGCACACACAACCACACACAACCACACACAACAACAAACACAACCACACCCAACCACACTCAACCACACTCAACCACACCCAGCCACACCCACACAACCACACCCAACCACACCCACACCCAACCATACCCAACCACAACCACACACACACACAACCACACACAACCACACCCATCCACACATCCATACCCACACCCACACCCACACACAACCACAGCCACACAACCACAACCACACACAACCACACACAACCACAACCACACACACAACCACACACACAACCACACCCACAACCACACACAACAACACACACACAACTACACACAACCACACATCCACACCCACAACTGCACCCACAACCGCACACACATACACAACCGCACCCACACACAACCACACCCACACCACACACCACACACACCACACACACAATCACACACACCACAGACACAACCACATACACACACAACCACACACACAACCACACACACAACCACACACACAACCACACACACACAACCACACACACAACCTGTGAGAAGTTGGCCTGGTATATGCTGTTCACTAGTTCTAGTGACCACCTTGTACCATGCCAAGCAACCCTTATGGTGTGGTTGTAAGTCAACCTTTTTGGACTAGCTGCCCTAGTGGTAGCGTAGGCTAAGCAGTCTTTGAGGCTAAACTCGTGAAGCGTGTTAAGCAAGCTGTTTTACCAATAGTAACCCCCTTTTATACCAATGAAAGGACACCACACAGATATATATTCAAAATATATATGTATTTATTTCTCAAAGTAACCCCTAGTCTCTTTATGAGCACAGGAGCACAAATCGTCAAACAAGATTATCACAGAATACACAGAAGTTGCACTTTATATGGATAGGCCCTGGTGGCCACTCGAACCATATACTAAAATAGTGGTATAAGTACCACGAACAGAAAAGGGAAAAGGCCTAGGGCCTCTAGAATCGCTGGGCCTACAAGGAGCTAACGTCAGTTAGTGACCAGGAGGTCCACGGGTGGCGTGTGCAGAGCAAATAGTCACACGCGTGCTCCCATAGGTTTCAATGGGTGCGTAAAAAGTACAAAGTTACTGCAAAAGGAATCTTCCGGATGACCTAGGAACTTAAGATTTGGAACACAGGCACTAGAGATGTAATACTACACTTGGGCACAGGTGTGCCAGCTTTACCTCACCCACAGGAAGCGGGTGCATAGGCCTCGAAGTGCGTCGGGTTTCTTCTATCTGTTCCGTGGAGCTTGAAGACAAAGATGCTGCAGGCGGTCGGTCCGGGAGAGATGCAGTGGATCCAAGAGTGGATCGGAGATGTTGAAGACCTGTAAGCAGAGGGGACAGTGTTCACAGTCACTAGCCAGTGACCAGCGTGGCACCAGATGGGTACCAGGCGATGTCGGGTGCAAACAGGTGATGAGGGGTAGCTTGTCTCCGCAGCCACGTGGTCCCTGAAGGTCGACGACGTCCAGGAGTCGGCTCACGAGCTGTCCCACGCAGGCTCTCGCTGTCGGCGGTGTCGGCGACTTGATCGAAGCAAACAAGCCTTGGCAAAAGCAATTGCAGGAGGATTCGGAAATCAGCTGTTGGTTCTGACCAGCAAGGTCAGAGGGATCGCTCCTTTGGAGGGGAGCAAGGGCCAGTCTGGAGCAACCAGACCAGCGGTGTTTGTCGTAGGTTTCGTCGCCAAGATGGCCACTAGCCAGCGGGCCAGCGACCGGTTAGGCGCGTCGAGTGGCAAAATGCAGAAGGGCCCCACGCAGATCGTGGAGATGCTGGAGGGCTCACCTTTGGTGCAGATGCTGCTCGAGGGTTGGGCTTCTCAGGACCCAAAGCACAACTTGGAGGGAGCCTCGGTTGTTGCACTGGTCAGCTTGTCGTAGTCGTTCCAAGATGGCTGGCTCCACGTGTCTCGGTGCCTCCACGGGTCTCCTCTTTTCAGGGACTGTGGATCGGGCGGTGAGAGGTCTGGAGGTCCAGGTCTTGTCAGTCTCTGGGCTCGGGCTCCGGCGGGAGGCGGCGGCAAAGCAGACGGTGATTCGCTGGATGGTGCTTGCGTTAGCAAGGTGGTCACTCCCTGACCACAGGGGAGATTTTCTTCAGTCTTCTGTGCAGCAGAATGTCGAAGTTCCCGTCTTCTTCTTAGTTTCAAGTTGATTCCAGGATGTCTGAAGTCTTAGGACACAGCTCCTACCTTTATTCGGATTCTAGGGGCCGGACTACCTGCTAGGTCCCTCCCTATGGGTGGGACCAGGAAGGGGGGTGGTTACACCCCCAATCCTTTGTCCAGCTCGCCCCAGGCCCGGGACTGGTGTGCCCCAGGACCGGTTTGAACTGGCATATGCCCCGAGGCTCCTTGTGAGCCACAGGCATGTCTGGTTTCTTTCAAGCCCTACCTGACCAATACACAAAATCCTGTCTGGGGTGGTGCACGCACCTCCCCTGGCAGGAAACCCTTTGTCCACACCTCCCAAGCTGGAAGGACTCCCAGCAGCAGGAGGGCAGACTTGTGTCTGTGGTGGCAGCATCCATTTTGTGGAGCTGAGGCTATGTCTGATTTTACCCGGGTTTCAGGTACTGTACATGTCGTGTCCCTCTAGAAGGGTGGAATGCTAACCCCGTCGCCAGAATTGGCGAGGGGTTAGTATTCCAATTCGTATGACACCTTACTCGACATGTTTTGATAAAGCCAAACCAAAGATAGCATTTAACCGCGAGGTTCATAATGCACTTAAGAGTATATGGTATGACGATATCTGGAAACAGTAGAAGGAAGTTGTTCCGACCACTGCAGACAGGCTCAGCTCATGCCAGAGCACCATCTCACATGGAACCAAGCACTCTGCCTTCAGGATTGTTAAGGCCTGCCATAGGAGTGACTTATAGGTTACCAGGTGTCCCATTTAAGGTTAGGTATAGGTATACTACACCTAAGTAAGAGGTGATTACACCAACTTACCCCAGCTGAGTGATCAGCCAGTTGTGTCAGATTGTTAGGCCAAGCCTGGGGTGGCATAATACATGCTGCAGCCCCTGGCAGGCCTTGGGTACACCAATGCCCTGGGTACCTAGTGTACACTGGTACAGGGGCTGACAGGGTGATCCACTTCCAATTGGTTATGCACAAGGGTGCATAGTTTTAATTTAGTAGAGAGAACAGCAGGCTGGGGGTCTGATTGGCAGGCCCACAGCCTCAATATGTCAAAAACCAGTGAAGCAAAAAGCAAAAATTTGGGGTGACCATAGGATAGCAGACCCTACTCTCCTACACAACCCCCCCCCAAACGCTGGGACATTAAACTAGCCTTGACCAGTCTCGTCTTCATGTCCTAAGTGGAAGTACCTGGAGAGACCATCTGCATTCCCATGGTCAGTACCTGGCCGGTGCTCCACTGTAAAGTCCATCCCCTGTAGGGAAATGGACCACCTAAGCAGTTTGGGGTTTTCACCCTTCATCTGATTTAGCCACAAGAGGGGCTTATGGTCGGTCTGAATCTTGAAGTGAGTGCCAAACAAGTATGGCCTCAGCTTCTTCAGGGCCCACACCACAGCAAAGGCCTCCCTCTCAATAGCTGACCAATTCTTCTCTCTGGGGGTCAACCTTCTGCTAATAAAAGCAATGGGTTGGTCTTGACCATCTACATTAAGTTGTGACAGCACAGCTCCCACACCCAACTCAGAAGCATCTGTTTGGACAATAAACTCTTTGGAGTAGTCAGGACTTTTCAGGATAGGTGCAGAGCACATGGCCTCCTTCAGGTCATCAAATGCCTTTTGACAGCTTACTGTCCACTGAACCTTTTTGGGCATCTTCTTGGATGTCAGATCATTAAGAGGAGTCACAATGGACCCATAGTTCTTAACAAACTTCCTGTAATACCCAGTCAAGCCCAAGAAAGCTCGAACTTGAGTCTGGGTGGTTGGAGGGGACCAATCCTTGATGGACTGTATCTTACTCTCCAGTGGTTGAACTTGGCCCCCACCTACAAGGTGGCCCAAATACACAACCTTACTCTGCCCTATCTGGCACTTAGTAGCCTTGATAGTGAGGCCTGCCCTCTGCAGGGCCTCAAGAGCCTTCTTCAGGTGGATCAGGTGATCCTCCCAGGTGGAGCTAAAGACAGCAATGTCATCAAGATATGCTGCACAAAAGTCATCCAACCCAGTAAGGACTTGGTTCACCAGCCTTTGGAAGGTGGCAGGTGCATTCTTCAGACCAAAGGGCATCACCACAAACTGATAATGCCCACCTGGGGTTGAGAATGCTGTTTTGGCCTTAGACTCCTCAGCTAATCTGATTTGCCAATAGCCAGCTGTTAAGTCAAATGTGCTCAAAAACTTTGCAGAAGCTAGTTTGTCTATGAGCTCATCTGCCCTTGGAATAGGGTGTGCATCTGTCCTGGTGACAGCATTGAGTCCTCTGTAGTCCACACAGAACCTCATCTCTCTCTTGCCATCTTTGGTGTGAGGTTTGGGGACCAGAACCACTGGGCTAGCCCAGGGGCTCTCTGAGGGTTCAATGACACCTAATTCCAGCATTTTATGTACCTCAGCCTTTATACAGTCCCTGACGTGGTCAGGTTGTCTGTAAAGTTTGTTCTTTACAGGCAGACTGTCACCAGTGTCCACAACATGGGTACACCAGTCAGTTTGACTAGGTATCAAGGAAAACATATGTGAAAATGAGTGTAGAACCTGTCTACATTCAGTCTGCTGATGGGCAGTGAGGTTGCCTCCAAGGGTCACTCCTTCAACTGAGCCATCTTCAGGGTTCTGAGACAACAGGTCTGGGAGAGGGTCACTCTCTTCCTCCTGTCCCTCATCTGTAGCCATGAGCAAGCCCATGTCTGCCCTGTCAACATATGCTTTAAGCCTGTTAACATGGAGTACCCTGTGGGGACTCCTGGGAGTTCCTAGGTCCACCAAGTAGGTGACCTCTCCCTTCTTTTCCAGGATTGTATGGGGGCCAGACCATTTGTCTTGGAGTGCTGCTGGGGCCACTGGCTCCAACACCCATACCTTCTGTCCTGGCTGATACTCAACCAAGACAGCCTTTTGGTCATGCCAAGCTTTCTGTAAGGCCTGGCTTGCCTCAAGGTTTTTAGATGCCTTCTCCATATACTCAGCCATCCTGGAGCGGAGACCAAGTACATAGTCCACTATGTCTAGCTTAGGCTTTTTGAGAGGTAACTCCCAGCCTTCCTTCACCAAACACAGTGGGCCTCTCACAGGGTGCCCAAACAACAATTCAAAGGGGCTGTAGCCAACTCCTTTTTGTGGGACCTCTCTGTAAGCAAACAGAAGGCAGGGTAGAAGGATATCCCATCTTCGCCTGAGCTTTTCAGGTAATCCTTTGATCATACCCTTTAGGGTCTTGTTGAATCTCTCAACAAGCCCATTGCATTGTGGGTGATAAGGGGTGGTGAACTTGTAGTTGACACCACATTCCTTCCACATAGCTGTTAAGTATCCAGACATAAAGTTGGTACCTCTGTCAGATACTACCTCCTTAGGAAACCCCACTCTGGAGAATACTCCCAGCAGGGCCCTGGCCACAACAGGTGCTGTAGTGGTCCTAAGGGGAATTGCCTCTGGATACCTGGTGGCATGATCCACTACCACCAGTATAAATCTGTGCCCAGATGCAGTGGGAGGATCCATGGGACCCACTATGTCTATTCCCACTCTTTCAAAGGGAACCCCCACCACAGGTAGTGGTATCAGGGGGGCCTTTGTTGTGCCACCTGATTTGCCACTGGCTTGGCAGGTAACACAGGAGCGACAAAACTCCTTTGTATCTTCATTCATATGAGGCCAGTGAAAGTGAGAGACAAGTCTGTCCCAGGTCTTGTTCTGGCCTAGGTGTCCTGCTAAAGGAATATCATGGGCCAAGGTAAGAAGGAAGCCCCTAAATTGCAGAGGTATAACCAACCTCCTGGTTGCACCAGGCTTGGGGTCTCTAGCCTCTGAATAAAGGAGCCCTTCATCCCAATACACTTTATGGGTACCTGGAGCATTCCCAGCAGCCTCAGCAGCAGCCAGCTGTCTGAGGGGTTCAAGAGAGGGACAGGATAACTGAGCCTGCCTCAAGTCAGCCCTTGAAGGTCCCCCTGTCCCCAGAAACTCAACCTGATCAGGTTCAAGCTCTTCAGGGACAGTTCCTTCAGGGTCCTCTAGATCAGCTTCCTGGGAAGGCTGATCATCACTCTGAGGCAGGGGGGAAGGCACAGCCTTGACCCTCCTGTTCTTCTTCTTGGTAGGTGCTTGGTCCATTGTTCCAGGATCCAAGACCTGAGGTTCAGTGAGGCACTTTTTGGCCTGTGACCTGGTCACAGCAAGGACATGTGATGATATACCTAACATCTCTGCATGAGTCCTGTACTCCACTTCTGACCATAGAGAACTCTCTAGGTCATTGCCCAACAAACATTCTACTGGGAGGTCTGCACTAACCACAACCCTTTTGAGGCCAGTTACCCCTCCCCATGAGAAGTTAACAACTGCCACACTATGTGAAGTAGTGGCATTGCTGGCATTGGTCACCAGGTAGTTCTCACCTGGTATGTACTGTCCAGGATCCACAAAGCCTGGTGTCACCATAGTGACACTGGCACATGTGTCCCTGTAGGCTTGAGCCACTTTGTCATTAATTAAAGGAGTCTGTCTGTACTTGCCCAGGTTACTGGGGCTCACAGTCAGGGACAAATCAATGTCCCCATCACAGATCAAGACTGCCTGTGTAAGGGTTCTGTCTAAGTCAGAATCTCCTTCAGTTCCCATAGTGATTCCCACTACACCCTTTGTCTGGGGACCAACACTGCTAACAGTAGTACTGGGAGCAGGTGCCTTAGGGGCAACAGTGTTGGGGGCTCCACCCTTTTTGCAATCACTAGTCCAGTGAGTTGTATTTTTACAATGATTGCACCAGGGTTTCTTTTGACCTTCTTTCTTCTTCTTGGACTGTTGGGACCCACCCTCCTTAGCAGTAGTTTGGGGCCCTGTTGAAGACTTCTGGTCTTTAGGTTTCTGATCTCCACCCTTTTGGTCTGTTTTCTTCTGATCACCCCCTTGGCCCTGGTTCTGGTTCTTTTGCTTAACCCTGGTTCTGACCCATTTGTCTGCCTTCTTTCCCAATTCTTGGGGAGAGGTCAGATCAGAGTCAACCAAGTGTTGATGCAGTTGCTGGTTTTGACAGTTATTTAAAATCTGTTCTCTCATCATCAAATTATACAATCCTGTAAAATCAGATACCTTACTTCCCAGCAACCAACCCTCCAAAGCCTTAGTGGCACATTCAATGTATTCAGACCAGTCCTGAGTCTGTGTCTTTTGGGTGTCTCTGAACATTAACCTGTACTGCTCAGTGGTTAAGCCTAACCCATCAACTAGAACACTCTTCAGGACTCTGTAGTTTCTGACATCCTCTTCTCTAACAGTGAGGAGTCTGTCTCTGCCTCTTCCTTCAAAGGAGAGCCAGAGGATTGCTGCCCACTGATCTTCAGGAACCTGCTGTACTTTGCAGGCTCTCTCAAGAGCAGTTATCCACTTGTGGATGTCATCCCCACTTTTGTAGGGGGGCACAACCTTAGACAGGTTTCTATTGTCGAAAACCCTATCTTTGTCCTTAGGGACAATGCTGCCACCAGTGGGTATAGACCCACTCTCTTTATGCTGTCTAGCCTTGCTAAGTTTCTCTTCCATCAGGGCTACTTCTAGCTCCTGCTTCCTGATCCTCAGCTGAGCCTCTTGCATCTTGGCCTCATGTTCCCTCCTCTGAGGGGTGGTCATCCTTCTCCTGGAGTGACCTTGAGAGCCTCTAGAGCCATGGGAAGCATTGGAGTCACCTGAGCGATTCCTTTGCCTTCCAAGCACTGTGTTAAGTCCACTGGGGAGATCCAGTGGGTTGAACCCACTGTCAGTCCCCAATAGCCTTGGTTTAGCTGGGCCAAGTATAATACTTGGCACTGGGCTAGTTCTCCCTTCATCCTCACTACTGTCAGTATCCTTTTCACTCTCATCCTCTGTGGTAGGCATCCCATCTAAGGGGTGACTATTGGGAAGGGGTACTTCAGTGGCATCTTTAGAAGGGGGGCCTCCTGTTCCTGTCCCTAAGGGGGCTAACTGGGAAGCTTTCTTGAGTGCTCTCTGATTCTCATCATTCTGTAAGAGCTCTCTGAGCTCAGCAGAGTTTGGGTTCTTGGGCTGTTTAAGGCCTCTAAGAGTTGCCAAATGCCTGAGCTCATTCTGATTAAGGGTAGCAAAGCTGGATGGTGCCCTCTGGGGGTCACTCTCAACAGAGATGGGTACAGTGGACCCCTCTGCCCCGGCCATTGCTCTTAAGTGTGGGTGGATGTGTTGCAATCTACCTACACTTGGGTTTACCTACTAAACCTATCTAGTAGTTGTAGTCAGGGTGTGCTACTCCCTTTGCTCTACAACAACTAAGTTCAGTAGAACTTAAGTATATCTAATCTTGTTTTATATGTACCTACAGGTACCTATGTGATCTTTCAATTGGTAACCAAGAGATTACAATGGTAAAACACAGCAAGCTCAAATCCAACCGCTGCTCACCAATGTGAGAAGTTGGCCTGGTATATGCTGTTCACTAGTTCTAGTGACCACCTTGTACCATGCCAAGCAACCCTTATGGTGTGGTTGTAAGTCAACCTTTTTGGACTAGCTGCCCTAGTGGTAGCGTAGGCTAAGCAGTCTTTGAGGCTAAACTCGTGAAGCGTGTTAAGCAAGCTGTTTTACCAATAGTAACCCCCTTTTATACCAATGAAAGGACACCACACAGATATATATTCAAAATATATATGTATTTATTTCTCAAAGTAACCCCTAGTCTCTTTATGAGCACAGGAGCACAAATCGTCAAACAAGATTATCACAGAATACACAGAAGTTGCACTTTATATGGATAGGCCCTGGTGGCCACTCGAACCATATACTAAAATAGTGGTATAAGTACCACGAACAGAAAAGGGAAAAGGCCTAGGGCCTCTAGAATCGCTGGGCCTACAAGGAGCTAACGTCAGTTAGTGACCAGGAGGTCCACGGGTGGCGTGTGCAGAGCAAATAGTCACACGCGTGCTCCCATAGGTTTCAATGGGTGCGTAAAAAGTACAAAGTTACTGCAAAAGGAATCTTCCGGATGACCTAGGAACTTAAGATTTGGAACACAGGCACTAGAGATGTAATACTACACTTGGGCACAGGTGTGCCAGCTTTACCTCACCCACAGGAAGCGGGTGCATAGGCCTCGAAGTGCGTCGGGTTTCTTCTATCTGTTCCGTGGAGCTTGAAGACAAAGATGCTGCAGGCGGTCGGTCCGGGAGAGATGCAGTGGATCCAAGAGTGGATCGGAGATGTTGAAGACCTGTAAGCAGAGGGGACAGTGTTCACAGTCACTAGCCAGTGACCAGCGTGGCACCAGATGGGTACCAGGCGATGTCGGGTGCAAACAGGTGATGAGGGGTAGCTTGTCTCCGCAGCCACGTGGTCCCTGAAGGTCGACGACGTCCAGGAGTCGGCTCACGAGCTGTCCCACGCAGGCTCTCGCTGTCGGCGGTGTCGGCGACTTGATCGAAGCAAACAAGCCTTGGCAAAAGCAATTGCAGGAGGATTCGGAAATCAGCTGTTGGTTCTGACCAGCAAGGTCAGAGGGATCGCTCCTTTGGAGGGGAGCAAGGGCCAGTCTGGAGCAACCAGACCAGCGGTGTTTGTCGTAGGTTTCGTCGCCAAGATGGCCACTAGCCAGCGGGCCAGCGACCGGTTAGGCGCGTCGAGTGGCAAAATGCAGAAGGGCCCCACGCAGATCGTGGAGATGCTGGAGGGCTCACCTTTGGTGCAGATGCTGCTCGAGGGTTGGGCTTCTCAGGACCCAAAGCACAACTTGGAGGGAGCCTCGGTTGTTGCACTGGTCAGCTTGTCGTAGTCGTACCAAGATGGCTGGCTCCACGTGTCTCGGTGCCTCCACGGGTCTCCTCTTTTCAGGGACTGTGGATCGGGCGGTGAGAGGTCTGGAGGTCCAGGTCTTGTCAGTCTCTGGGCTCGGGCTCCGGCGGGAGGCGGCGGCAAAGCAGACGGTGATTCGCTGGATGGTGCTTGCGTTAGCAAGGTGGTCACTCCCTGACCACAGGGGAGATTTTCTTCAGTCTTCTGTGCAGCAGAATGTCGAAGTTCCCGTCTTCTTCTTAGTTTCAAGTTGATTCCAGGATGTCTGAAGTCTTAGGACACAGCTCCTACCTTTATTCGGATTCTAGGGGCCGGACTACCTGCTAGGTCCCTCCCTATGTGTGGGACCAGGAAGGGGGGTGGTTACACCCCCAATCCTTTGTCCAGCTCGCCCCAGGCCCGGGACTGGTGTGCCCCAGGACCGGTTTGAACTGGCATATGCCCCGAGGCTCCTTGTGAGCCACAGGCATGTCTGGTTTCTTTCAAGCCCTACCTGACCAATACACAAAATCCTGTCTGGGGTGGTGCACGCACCTCCCCTGGCAGGAAACCCTTTGTCCACACCTCCCAAGCTGGAAGGACTCCCAGCAGCAGGAGGGCAGACTTGTGTCTGTGGTGGCAGCATCCATTTTGTGGAGCTGAGGCTATGTCTGATTTTACCCGGGTTTCAGGTACTGTACATGTCGTGTCCCTCTAGAAGGGTGGAATGCTAACCCCGTCGCCAGAATTGGCGAGGGGTTAGTATTCCAATTCGTATGACACCTTACTCGACATGTTTTGATAAAGCCAAACCAAAGATAGCATTTAACCGCGAGGTTCATAATGCACTTAAGAGTATATGGTATGACGATATCTGGAAACAGTAGAAGGAAGTTGTTCCGACCACTGCAGACAGGCTCAGCTCATGCCAGAGCACCATCTCACATGGAACCAAGCACTCTGCCTTCAGGATTGTTAAGGCCTGCCATAGGAGTGACTTATAGGTTACCAGGTGTCCCATTTAAGGTTAGGTATAGGTATACTACACCTAAGTAAGAGGTGATTACACCAACTTACCCCAGCTGAGTGATCAGCCAGTTGTGTCAGATTGTTAGGCCAAGCCTGGGGTGGCATAATACATGCTGCAGCCCCTGGCAGGCCTTGGGTACACCAATGCCCTGGGTACCTAGTGTACACTGGTACAGGGGCTGACAGGGTGATCCACTTCCAATTGGTTATGCACCTAGGGTGCATAGTTTTAATTTAGTAGAGAGAACAGCAGGCTGGGGGTCTGATTGGCAGGCCCACAGCCTCAATATGTCAAAAACCAGTGAAGCAAAAAGCAAAAATTTGGGGTGACCATAGGATAGCAGACCCTACTCTCCTACACAACCACACACACAACCACACACACCACACACACAAACACACACCACACACCCAACCACACACCCACGCACACACCCACATACATAACCACACACACAACTACACACACAACTACAACCACACACAGAACCACACACACACACAACCACACATACAACCACACACACAACCACACACACAACCATACACACAACCACACACAACCACACACATCCACACATAGACACAACCACACAACCACACACACACAACCACACACACAACCACACACACAACTGCACACACACACACACACACACACACAACACACACACAGACTCAACCACACACAGAACCACAACCACCTACACACACAACCACACACAACCACACACACACAACCACACACACACACAACCATAACCACACACAACCACACACAACCACACATCCACACACAACCACACATCCAAACCCATACCCACAACTGCACCCACAACCGCACCCACACAACCACACACACACAACCACACAACCACACACAACCACACAACCACAGACACAACCATAACCACACAACCATAAAAAACCACACACACAACCACAAACACACACACACACACAAAACCACGCACACACAACCACACACACAACCACACCCACAAACACACACCCACACCCACACCCACAACTACACACACACACAACCACAACCACACACACAACCACAACCACACCCAAACACACACAACCACAACCACACACACCCACAACCACACACACAATCACACACACAACCACACACACAACCACACACAACCACACACACAGCCACACACATACACAACCACACCTGCACCCACACACAACCACAACCACACACACAACCATATACACAACCACACACAACCACTTATACAACCACTTACACAACCGCACACACACAACCATACACACACACAACCACACACACACAACCACACACACACAACCACACACACAACCACACACAATCACCCACCCACAACCACACACACAACCACACACAGAACCACACACACAACCACACACACACAACCACAACCATACACACAACCACACACACAACCACACATACACAACCACACACACAACCACACACACAACCACACATACAACCATACACACATTCATACACACAACCACACACACAGAACCACACACACACAGACACAACCACACACAAACCCACAACCACACACACACACACAACCACACACAACCACACACACAACCACAGACACACACACACAACCATAACCACACACAACCACACACAACCACACACAACCATACATCCACACCCATACCCACAACAGCACCCACAACCGCACCCACACACAACCACACAACCACATACACACACACAACCACACACACAACCACAGACACAACCATAACCACACAACCACACAAAACCACACACACAACCACAACCACACACACACAAAACCACACACACACAACCACACACACAACCACTCACACAAACACACAACCACACACATACAACCACACACACAATCACACACACAACTACACACAACCCCACACAACCACACAAAACCATACCCACACACAACCACACACACATACAACCACACACACACAAACCACACACACACCACCATGCACACACAACCATATACACAACCACACAACCACCCACACAACCACACACACACACAACCACCCACAACCACACACAGACACAACCATACACATACCTAAACACATACAACCACCCACACACAACCACACAAACACACACACAACCACACACACACACACACACAATCACACACACACAACCACCCACACAACCACACACAACCACATCCACACCAAACACACAACCAAAACCACACACAACCACAACCACACACACATGACCACAACCACACACACAACCACACACACAACCACACACAAACACACACACAAACAACTACACACAACCCCACACAACCACACAAAACCATACCCACACACAACCACACACACATACACACACACACTACCACACACACACAACCACATACACAACCACACACACAACCACATACACACACAATCACACATACACAACCAAACACACACACACAATCACACACACAACCACCCACACAACCACACACACACACAACCACACAAACAACCACACACACAACCAAACACACAGAACCACTCACACACAACCACATGCAACCACTCACACAAACACACACAACTACCACACACAGCCACACATACAACCACACACACACAACCACAACCACACACAACCACACTCATACACACACAACCACACACACAACCACACACGCACAACCACACACACAACCACACACACAACCACAAACACAACCACACACACAACCACACACCCAACAACACCCAACCACACATCCACACCCACAACTGCACCCACACGCAACCACAACAACACACACACAAAATCACACACACAACCACACACACAACCACACACACACACACAATCACACACACACACACACACACACACACACACACACACACACACACACACACAACCACATCCAACCACACACCCAACCACACCCAACCACACACAACCACACACACAACCACAACCACACACAACCACACACACCACACACATACAACCACAACCATATACAACCACACACACTACACACAACCAAACACATAACCACACACACAACCACACCCAACCATACCCAACCACACATCCATACCCACACCCGCACCCACACACACCACACACACACAACCACACACACCATACAACCACACACACACCACACACAACCACAAGCACACACAACCACACATAACCACACACAACAACAAACACAACCACACCCAACCACACTCAACCACACTCAACCACACCCAACCACACCCACACAACCACACCCAACCACACCCACACCCAACCATACCCAACCACAACCACACACACACACAACCACACACAACCACACCCATCCACACATCCATACCCACACCCGCACCCACACACAACCACAGCCACACAACCACAACCACACACAACCACACACAACCACAACCACACACACAACCACACACACAACCACACCCACAACCACACACAACAACACACACACAACTACACACAACCACACATCCACACCCACAACCACACCCACAACCGCACATACATATACAACCGCACCCACACACAACCACACACACACCACACACACACAACCACACACACACATACAACCACACCCACACACCACACCCACACCACACACCACACACATCACACACACAATCACACACACCACAGACACAACCACATACACACACAACCACACACACAACCACACACACAACCACACACACAACCACACACACCACACACACAAACACACACCACACACCCAACCACACACCCACGCACACACCCACATACATAACCACACACACAACTACACACACAACCACAACCACACACAGAACCACACACACACAACCACACATACAACCACACACACAACCACACACACAACCATACACACAACCACACACAACCACACACAACCACACATAGACACAACCACACAACCACACACACACAACCACACACACAACCACACACACAACCACACACACAACTGCACACACACACACACACACACACAACAACACACACACAGACTCAACCACACACAGAACCACAACCACCTACACACACAACCACACACAACCACACACACACAACCACACACACACACAACCATAACCACACACAACCACACACAACCACACATCCACACACAACCACACATCCAAACCCATACCCACAACTGCACCCACAACCGCACCCACACAACCACACACACACAACCACCCAACCACACACAACCACACAACCACAGACACAACCATAACCACACAACCATAAAAAACCACACACACAACCACAAACACACACACACACAAAACCACGCACACACAACCACACACACAACCACACCCACAAACACACACCCACACCCACACCCACAACTACACACACACACAACCACAACCACACACACAACCACAACCACACCCAACCACACACAACCACAACCACACACACCCACAACCATACACACAATCACACACACAACCACACACACAACCACACACAACCACACACACAACCACACACATACACAACCACACCTGCACCCACACACAACCACAACCACACACACAACCATATACACAACCACACACAACCACTTATACAACCACTTACACAACCGCACACACAACCATACACACACACACAACCACACACACACAACCACACACACACAACCACACACACAACCACACACAATCACCCACCCACAACCACACACACAACCACACACAGAACCACACACACAACCACACACACAACCACACATACAACCACAACCATACACACAACCACACACACAACCACACATACACAACCACACACACAACCACACACACAACCATACATACAACCATACACACATTCATACACACAACCACACACACACAGACACAACCACACACAAACCCACAACCACACACACACACACAACCACACACAGCCACAAACACAACCACAGACACACACACACAACCATAACCACACACAACCACACACAACCACACACAACCATACATCCACACCCATACCCACAACAGCACCCACAACCGCACCTACACACAACCACACAACCACATACACACACACAACCACACACACAACCACAGACACAACCATAACCACACAACCACACAAAACCACACACACAACCACAACCACACACACACACACAAAACCACACACACACAACCACACACACAACCACTCACACAAACACACAATGTGAGAAGTTGGCCTGGTATATGATGCTCACTAGTTAAAGTGATCACCTTGTACCATGCCAAGCAACCCTTATGGTGTGGTTGTAAGTCAACCTTTTCGGACTAGCTGCCCTAGTGGTAGCGTAGGCTAAGCAGTCTTTGAGGCTAAACTCGTGATGCGTGTTAAGCCAGCTGTTTTACCAAATGCAACCCCCTTTTATACCAATGAAAGGACACCACACAGATATATATTCAAAATATATATGTATTTATTTCTCAAAGTAACCCCTAGTCTCTTTATGAGCACAGGAGCACAAATCGTCAAACAAGATTATCACAGAATACACAGAAGTTGCACTTTATATGGATAGGCCCTGGTGGCCACTAGAACCATATACTAAAATAGTGGTATAAGTACCACGAACAGAAAAGGGAAAAGGCCTAGGGCCTCTAGAATCGCTGGGCCTACAAGGAGCTAACGTCAGTTAGTGACCAGGAGGTCCACGGGTGGCGTGTGCAGAGCAAATAGTCACACGCGTGCTCCCATAGGTTTCAATGGGTGCGTAAAAAGTACAAAGTTACTGCAAAGGAGATCTTCCGGGTTAACTAGGAACTTAAGATTTGGAACACAGGCACTAGAGATGTATTACTACACTTGGGCACCGGAGTACCAGCTTTACCTCACCCACAGGAAGCGGGTGCATAGGCCTCAAAGTGCGTCGGGTTTCTTCTATCTGTTCCGTTGAGCTTGAAGACAAAGATGCTGCAGGCGGTCGGTCCGGGAGAGATGCAGGGGATCCAAGAGTGGATCGGAGTTGCAGAAGGCCTGAAAGCAGAGGGGACAGTGTTCACAGTCACTAGCCAGTGACCGGCGTGGCACCAGGTAGGTACCAGGCGATGTCGGGTGCAAACAGGTGATGAGGGGTAGCTTGTCTCCGCAGCCACGTGGTCCCTGAAGGTCGACGACGTCCAGGAGTCGGCTCACGAGCTGTCCCACGCAGGCTCTCGCTGTCGGCGGTGTCGGCGACTTGGTCGAAGCAAACAAGCCTTGGCAAAAGCAATTGTAGGAGGATTCGGAAGTCAGCTGTTGGTTCTGACCAGCAAGGTCAGAGGGATTGCTCCTTTGGAGAGGAGCAAGGGCCAGTCTGGAGCAACCAGACCAGCGGTGTTTTTCGTAGAGTTCGTCGCCAAGATGGCCACTAGCCAGCGGGCCAGCAACCGGTTAGGCGCGTCGAGTGGCAAAATGCAGAAGGGCCCCACGCAGATCGTGGAGATGCTGGAGGGCTCACCTTTGGTGCAAATGCTGCTCGAGAGTTGGGCTTCTCAGATCCCAAAGCACAACTTGGAGGGAGCCTCGGTTGTTGCACTTGTCAGCTTGTCGTAGTCGATCCAAGATGGCTGGCTCCACGTGTCTCGGTGCCTCCACGGGTCTCCTCTTTGCAGGGACTGTGGATCGGGCGGTGAGAGGTCTGGAGGTCCAGGTCTTGTCAGTCTCTGGGCTCGGGCTCCGGCGGGAGGCGGCGGCAAAGCAGACGTTGATTCGCTGGATGGTGCTTGCGTTAGCAAGGTGGTCACTCCCTGACCACAGGGGAGATTGGCTTCAGTCCTCTGTGCGGCAGAGCGTCGAAGTTCCCGTCTTCTTCTTAGTTTCAAGTTGATTCCAGGATGTCTGAAGTCTTAGGACACAGCTCCTACCTTTATTCGGATTCTAGGGGCCGGACTACCTGCTAGGTCCCTCCCTATGGGTGGGACCAGGAAGGGGGGTGGTTACACCCCCAATCCTTTGTCCAGCTCGCCCCAGGCCCGGGACTGGTGTGCCCCAGGACCGGTTTGAACTGGCATATGCCCCGAGGCTCCTTGTGAGCCACAGGCATGTCTGGTTTCTTTCAAGCCCTACCTGACCAATACACAAAATCCTGTCTGGGGTGGTGCTCGCACCTCCCCTGGCAGGAAACCCTTTGTCCACACCTCCCAAGCTGGAAGGACTCCCAGCAGCAGGAGGGCAGACTTGTGTCTGTGGTGGCAGCATCCATTTTGTGGAGCTGAGGCTATGTCTGATTTTACCCGGGTTTCAGGTACTGTACATGTCGTGTCCCTCTAGAAGGGTGGAATGCTAACCCCGTCGCCAGAATTGGCGAGGGGTTAGTATTCCAATTTGTATGACACCTTACTCGACATGTTTTGATAAAGCCAAACCAAAGATAGCATTTAACCGCGAGGTTCATAATGCACTTAAGAGTATGTGGTATGACGATATCTGGAAACAGTAGAAGGAAGTTGTTCCGACCACTGCAGACAGGCTCAGCTCATGCCAGAGCACCATCTCACATGGAACCAAGCACTCTGCCTTCAGGATTGTTAGGGCCTGCCATAGGAGTGACTTATAGGTTACCAGGTGTCCCATTTAAGGTTAGGTATAGGTATACTACACCTAAGTAAGAGGTGATTACACCAACTTACCCCAGCTGAGTGATCAGCCAGTTGTGTCAAATCGTTAGGCCAAGCCTGGGGTGGCATAATACATGCTGCAGCCCTTGGCAGGCCTTGGGTACACCAATGCCCTGGGTACCTAGTGTACACTGGTACAGGGGCTGACAGGGTGATCCACTTCCAATTGGTTATGCACCTAGGGTGCATAGTTTTAATTTAGTAGAGAGAACAGCAGGCTGGGGGTCTGATTGGCAGGCCCACAGCCTCAATATGTCAAAAACCAGTGAAGCAAAAAGCAAAAATTTGGGGTGACCATAGGATAGCAGACCCTACTCTCCTACACAGCCCCCCCCCCAAACGCTGGGACATTAAACTAGCCTTGACCAGTCTCGTCTTCATGTCCTAAGTGGAAGTACCTGGAGAGACCATCTGCATTCCCATGGTCAGTACCTGGCCGGTGCTCCACTGTAAAGTCCATCCCCTGTAGGGAAATGGACCACCTAAGCAGTTTGGGGTTTTCACCCTTCATCTGATTTAGCCACAAGAGGGGCTTATGGTCGGTCTGAATCTTGAAGTGAGTGCCAAACAAGTATGGCCTCAGCTTCTTCAGGGCCCACACCACAGCAAAGGCCTCCCTCTCAATAGCTGACCAATTCTTCTCTCTGGGGGTCAACCTTCTGCTAATAAAAGCAATGGGTTGGTCTTGACCATCTACATTAAGTTGCGACAGCACAGCTCCCACACCCAACTCAGAAGCATCTGTTTGGACAATAAACTCTTTGGAGTAGTCAGGACTTTTCAGGATAGGTGCAGAGCACATGGCCTCCTTCAGGTCATCAAATGCCTTTTGACAGCTTACTGTCCACTGAACCTTTTTGGGCATCTTCTTGGATGTCAGATCATTAAGAGGAGTCACAATGGACCCATAGTTCTTAACAAACTTCCTGTAGTACCCAGTCAAGCCCAAGAAAGCTCGAACTTGAGTCTGGGTGGTTGGAGGGGACCAGTCCTTGATGGATTGTATCTTACTCTCCAGTGGTTGAACTTGGCCTCCACCTACAAGGTGGCCCAAATATACAACCTTACTCTGCCCTATCTGGCACTTAGTAGCCTTGATAGTGAGGCCTGCCCTCTGCAGGGCCTCAAGAGCCTTCTTCAGGTGGATCAGGTGATCCTCCCAGGTGGAGCTAAAGACAGCAATGTCATCAAGATATGCTGCACAAAAGTCATCCAACCCAGTAAGGACTTGGTTCACCAGCCTTTGGAAGGTGGCAGGTGCATTCTTCAGACCAAAGGGCATCACCACAAACTGATAATGCCCACCTGGGGTTGAGAATGCTGTTTTGGCCTTAGACTCCTCAGCTAATCTGATTTGCCAATAGCCAGCTGTTAAGTCAAATGTGCTCAAAAACTTTGCAGAAGCTAGTTTGTCTATGAGCTCATCTGCCCTTGGAATAGGGTGTGCATCTGTCCTGGTGACAGCATTGAGTCCTCTGTAATCCACACAGAACCTCATCTCTCTCTTGCCATCTTTGGTGTGAGGTTTGGGGACCAGAACCACTGGGCTAGCCCAGGGGCTCTCTGAGGGTTCAATGACGCCTAATTCCAGCATTTTATGTACCTCAGCCTTTATACAGTCCCTGACGTGGTCAGGTTGTCTGTAAAGTTTGTTCTTTACAGGCAGACTGTCACCAGTGTCCACAACATGGGTACACCAGTCAGTTTGACTAGGTATCAAGGAAAACATATGTGAAAATGATTGTAGAACCTGTCTACATTCAGTCTGCTGATGGGCAGTGAGGTTGCCTCCAAGGGTCACTCCTTCAACTGAGCCATCTTCAGGGTTCTGAGACAACAGGTCTGGGAGAGGGTCACTCTCTTCCTCCTGTCCCTCATCTGTAGCCATGAGCAAGCCCATGTCTGCCCTGTCAACATATGCTTTAAGCCTGTTAACATGGAGTACCCTGTGGGGACTCCTGGGAGTTCCTAGGTCCACCAAGTAGGTGACCTCTCCCTTCTTTTCCAGGATTGTATGGGGTCCAGACCATTTGTCTTGGAGTGCTGCTGGGGCCACTGGCTCCAACACCCATACCTTCTGTCCTGGCTGAAACTCAACCAAGACAGCCTTTTGGTCATGCCAAGCTTTCTGTAAGGCCTGGCTTGCCTCAAGGTTTTTGGATGCCTTCTCCATATACTCAGCCATCCTGGAGCGGAGACCAAGTACATAGTCCACTATGTCTAGCTTAGGCTTTTTGAGAGGTAACTCCCAGCCTTCCTTCACCAAACACAGTGGGCCTCTCACAGGGTGCCCAAACAACAATTCAAAGGGGCTGTAGCCAACTCCTTTCTGTGGGACCTCTCTGTAAGCAAACAGAAGGCAGGGTAGAAGGATGTCCCATCTTCGCCTGAGCTTTTCAGGTAATCCTTTGATCATACCCTTTAGGGTCTTGTTGAATCTCTCAACAAGCCCATTGCATTGTGGGTGATAAGGGGTGGTGAACTTGTAGTTGACACCACATTCCCTCCACATAGCTGTTAAGTATCCAGACATAAAGTTGGTACCTCTGTCAGATACTACCTCCTTAGGAAACCCCACTCTGGAGAATACTCCCAGCAGGGCCCTGGCCACAACAGGAGCTGTAGTGGTCCTAAGGGGAATTGCCTCTGGGTACCTGGTGGCATGATCCACTACCACCAGTATAAATCTGTGCCCAGATGCAGTGGGAGGATCCATGGGACCCACTATGTCTATTCCCACTCTTTCAAAGGGAACCCCCACCACAGGTAGTGGTATCAGGGGGGCCTTTGTTGTGCCACCGGATTTGCCACTGGCTTGGCAGGTAACACAGGAGCGACAAAACTCCTTTGTATCTTCATTCATATGGGGCCAGTGAAAGTGAGGGACAAGCCTGTCCCAAGTCTTGTTCTGGCCTAAGTGTCCTGCTAAAGGAATATCATGGGCCAAGGTAAGAAGGAAGCCCCTAAATTGCAGAGGTATAACCAACCTCCTGGTTGCACCAGGCTTGGGGTCTCTAGCCTCTGAATAAAGGAGCCCTTCCTCCCAATACACTTTATGGGTACCTTGAGCATTCCCAGCAGCCTCAGCAGCAGCCAGCTGTCTGAGGGGTTCAAGAGAGGGACAGGATAACTGAGCCTGCCTCAAGTCAGCCCTTGAAGGTCCCCCTGTCCCCAGAAACTCAACCTGGTCAGGTTCAAGCTCTTCAGGGACAGTTCCTTCAGGGTCCTCTAGATCAGCTTCCTGGGAAGGCTGATCATCACTCTGAGGCAGGGGGGAAGGCACAGCCTTGACCCTCCTGTTCTTCTTCTTGGTAGGTGCTTGGTCCATTGTTCCAGGATCCAAGACCTGTGGTTCAGTGAGGCACTTTTTGGCCTGTGACCTGGTCACAGCAAGGACATGTGATGATATACCTAACATCTCTGCATGAGTCCTGTACTCCACTTCTGACCATAGAGAACTCTCTAGGTCATTGCCCAACAAACATTCTACTGGGAGGTCTGCACTAACCACAACCCTTTTGAGGCCAGTTACCCCTCCCCATGAGAAGTTAACAACTGCCACACTGTGTGAAGTAGTGGCATTGCTGGCATTGGTCACCAGGTAGTTCTCACCTGGTATGTACTGTCCAGGGTCCACAAAGCCTGGTGTCACCATAGTGACACTGGCACATGTGTCCCTGTAGGCTTGAGCCACTTTGTCATTAATTAAAGGAGTCTGTCTGTACTTGCCCAGGTTACTGGGGCTCACAGTCAGGGACAAATCAATGTCCCCATCACAGATCAAGACTGCCTGTGTCAGGGTTCTGTCTAAGTCAGAATCTCCTTCAGTTCCCATAGTGATTCCCACTACACCCTTTGTCTGGGGACCAACACTGCTAACAGTAGTACTGGGAGCAGGTGCCTTAGGGGCAACAGTGTTGGGGGCTCCACCCTTTTTGCAATCACTAGTCCAGTGAGTTGTATTTTTGCAATGATTGCACCAGGGTTTCTTTTGACCTTCTTTCTTCTTTTTGGACTGTTGTTGGGACCCACCCTCCTTAGCAGTAGTTTGGGGCCCTGTTGAAGACTTCTGGTCTTTAGATTTCTGATCTCCACCCTTTTGGTCTGTTTTCTTCTGATCACCCCCTTGGCCCTGGTTCTGGTTCTTTTGCTTAACCCTGGTTCTGACCCATTTGTCTGCCTTCTTTCCCAATTCTTGGGGAGAGGTCAGATCAGAGTCAACCAAGTGTTGATGCAGTTGCTGGTTTTGACAGTTATTTAAAATCTGTTCTCTCATCATCAAATTATACAATCCTGTAAAATCAGATACCTTACTTCCCAGCAACCAACCCTCCAAAGCCTTAGTGGCACATTCAATGTATTCAGACCAGTCCTGAGTCTGTGTCTTTTGGGTGTCTCTGAACATTAACCTGTACTGCTCAGTGGTTAAGCCTAACCCATCAACTAGAACACTCTTCAGGACTCTGTAGTTTCTGACATCCTCTTCTCTAACAGTGAGGAGTCTGTCTCTGCCTCTTCCCTCAAAGGAGAGCCAGAGGATTGCTGCCCACTGATCTTCAGGAACCTGCTGTACTTTGCAGGCTCTCTCAAGAGCAGTTATCCACTTGTGGATGTCATCCCCACTTTTGTAGGGGGGCACAACCTTAGACAGGTTTCTATTGTCGAAAACCCTATCTTTGTCCTTAGGGACAATGCTGCCACCAGTGGGTATAGACCCACTCTCTTTATGCTGTCTAGCCTTGCTAAGTTTCTCTTCCATCAGGGCTACTTCTAGCTCCTGCTTCCTGATCCTCAGCTGGGCCTCTTGCATCTTGGCCTCATGTTCCCTCCTCTGAGGGGTGGTCATCCTTCTCCTGGAGTGACCTTGAGAGCCTCTAGAGCCATGGGAAGCATTGGAGTCACCTGAGCGATTCCTTTGCCTTCCCAGCCCTGTGTTAAGTCCACTGGGGAGATCCAGTGGGTTGAACCCACTGTCAGTCCCCAATAGCCTTGGTTTAGCTGGGCCAAGTATAACACTTGGCACTGGGCTAGTTCTCCCTTCATCCTCACTACTGTCAGTATCCTTTTCACTCTCATCCTCTGTGGTAGGCATCCCATCTAAGGGGTGACTATTGGGAAGGGGTACTTCAGTGGCATCTTCAGAAGGGGGGCCTCCTGTTCCTGTCCCTAAGGGGGCTAACTGGGAAGCTTTCTTGAGTGCTCTCTGATTCTCATCATTCTGTAAGAGCTCTCTGAGCTCAGCAGAGTTTGGGTTCTTGGGCTGTTTAAGGCCTCTAAGAGTTGCCAAATGCCTGAGCTCATTCTGATTAAGGGTAGCAAAGCTGGTTGGTGCCCTCTGGGGGTCACTCTCAACAGAGATGGGTACAGTGGACCCCTCTGCCCCGGCCATTGCTCTTAAGTGTGGGTGGATGTGTTGCAATCTACCTACACTTGGGTTTACCTACTAAACCTATCTAGTAGTTGTAGTCAGGGTGTGCTACTCCCTTTGCTCTACAACAACTAAGTTCAGTAGAACTTAAGTATATCTAATCTTGTTTTATATGTACCTACAGGTACCTATGTGATCTTTCAATTGGTAACCAAGAGATTACAATGGTAAAACACAGCAAGCTCAAATCCAACCGCTGCTCACCAATGTGAGAAGTTGGCCTGGTATATGATGCTCACTAGTTAAAGTGATCACCTTGTACCATGCCAAGCAACCCTTATGGTGTGGTTGTAAGTCAACCTTTTCGGACTAGCTGCCCTAGTGGTAGCGTAGGCTAAGCAGTCTTTGAGGCTAAACTCGTGATGCGTGTTAAGCCAGCTGTTTTACCAAATGCAACCCCCTTTTATACCAATGAAAGGACACCACACAGATATATATTCAAAATATATATGTATTTATTTCTCAAAGTAACCCCTAGTCTCTTTATGAGCACAGGAGCACAAATCGTCAAACAAGATTATCACAGAATACACAGAAGTTGCACTTTATATGGATAGGCCCTGGTGGCCACTAGAACCATATACTAAAATAGTGGTATAAGTACCACGAACAGAAAAGGGAAAAGGCCTAGGGCCTCTAGAATCGCTGGGCCTACAAGGAGCTAACGTCAGTTAGTGACCAGGAGGTCCACGGGTGGCGTGTGCAGAGCAAATAGTCACACGCGTGCTCCCATAGGTTTCAATGGGTGCGTAAAAAGTACAAAGTTACTGCAAAGGAGATCTTCCGGGTTAACTAGGAACTTAAGATTTGGAACACAGGCACTAGAGATGTATTACTACACTTGGGCACCGGAGTACCAGCTTTACCTCACCCACAGGAAGCGGGTGCATAGGCCTCAAAGTGCGTCGGGTTTCTTCTATCTGTTCCGTTGAGCTTGAAGACAAAGATGCTGCAGGCGGTCGGTCCGGGAGAGATGCAGGGGATCCAAGAGTGGATCGGAGTTGCAGAAGGCCTGAAAGCAGAGGGGACAGTGTTCACAGTCACTAGCCAGTGACCGGCGTGGCACCAGGTAGGTACCAGGCGATGTCGGGTGCAAACAGGTGATGAGGGGTAGCTTGTCTCCGCAGCCACGTGGTCCCTGAAGGTCGACGACGTCCAGGAGTCGGCTCACGAGCTGTCCCACGCAGGCTCTCGCTGTCGGCGGTGTCGGCGACTTGGTCGAAGCAAACAAGCCTTGGCAAAAGCAATTGAAGGAGGATTCGGAAGTCAGCTGTTGGTTCTGACCAGCAAGGTCAGAGGGATTGCTCCTTTGGAGAGGAGCAAGGGCCAGTCTGGAGCAACCAGACCAGCAGTGTTTTTCGTAGAGTTCGTCGCCAAGATGGCCACTAGCCAGCGGGCCAGCAACCGGTTAGGCGCGTCGAGTGGCAAAATGCAGAAGGGCCCCACGCAGATCGTGGAGATGCTGGAGGGCTCACCTTTGGTGCAAATGCTGCTCGAGAGTTGGGCTTCTCAGATCCCAAAGCACAACTTGGAGGGAGCCTCGGTTGTTGCACTTGTCAGCTTGTCGTAGTCGATCCAAGATGGCTGGCTCCACGTGTCTCGGTGCCTCCACGGGTCTCCTCTTTGCAGGGACTGTGGATCGGGCGGTGAGAGGTCTGGAGGTCCAGGTCTTGTCAGTCTCTGGGCTCGGGCTCCGGCGGGAGGCGGCGGCAAAGCAGACGTTGATTCGCTGGATGGTGCTTGCGTTAGCAAGGTGGTCACTCCCTGACCACAGGGGAGATTGGCTTCAGTCCTCTGTGCGGCAGAGCGTCGAAGTTCCCGTCTTCTTCTTAGTTTCAAGTTGATTCCAGGATGTCTGAAGTCTTAGGACACAGCTCCTACCTTTATTCGGATTCTAGGGGCCGGACTACCTGCTAGGTCCCTCCCTATGGGTGGGACCAGGAAGGGGGGTGGTTACACCCCCAATCCTTTGTCCAGCTCGCCCCAGGCCCGGGACTGGTGTGCCCCAGGACCGGTTTGAACTGGCATATGCCCCGAGGCTCCTTGTGAGCCACAGGCATGTCTGGTTTCTTTCAAGCCCTACCTGACCAATACACAAAATCCTGTCTGGGGTGGTGCTCGCACCTCCCCTGGCAGGAAACCCTTTGTCCACACCTCCCAAGCTGGAAGGACTCCCAGCAGCAGGAGGGCAGACTTGTGTCTGTGGTGGCAGCATCCATTTTGTGGAGCTGAGGCTATGTCTGATTTTACCCGGGTTTCAGGTACTGTACATGTCGTGTCCCTCTAGAAGGGTGGAATGCTAACCCCGTCGCCAGAATTGGCGAGGGGTTAGTATTCCAATTCGTATGACACCTTACTCGACATGTTTTGATAAAGCCAAACCAAAGATAGCATTTAACCGCGAGGTTCATAATGCACTTAAGAGTATATGGTATGACGATATCTGGAAACAGTAGAAGGAAGTTGTTCCGACCACTGCAGACAGGCTCAGCTCATGCCAGAGCACCATCTCACATGGAACCAAGCACTCTGCCTTCAGGATTGTTAGGGCCTGCCATAGGAGTGACTTATAGGTTACCAGGTGTCCCATTTAAGGTTAGGTATAGGTATACTACACCTAAGTAAGAGGTGATTACACCAACTTACCCCAGCTGAGTGATCAGCCAGTTGTGTCAAATCGTTAGGCCAAGCCTGGGGTGGCATAATACATGCTGCAGCCCTTGGCAGGCCTTGGGTACACCAATGCCCTGGGTACCTAGTGTACACTGGTACAGGGGCTGACAGGGTGATCCACTTCCAATTGGTTATGCACCTAGGGTGCATAGTTTTAATTTAGTAGAGAGAACAGCAGGCTGGGGGTCTGATTGGCAGGCCCACAGCCTCAATATGTCAAAAACCAGTGAAGCAAAAAGCAAAAATTTGGGGTGACCATAGGATAGCAGACCCTACTCTCCTACACACAACCACACACATACAACCACACACACAATCACACACACAACTACACACAACCCCACACAACCACACACAACCATACCCACACACAACCACACACACACATACAACCACACACACACAAACCACACACACACCACCATACACACACAACCATATACACAACCACACAACCACCCACACAACCACACACACACATAACCACACACACAACCACACACAGACACAACCATACACATACCTAAACACACACAACCACCCACACACAACCACACAAACACACACACACAACCACACACACACACAATCACACACACACACAACCACCCACACAACCACACACACAACCACACACAGACAAAACCACTCATATAACCACACACACAACCACACCCACACACACACCACCAAACATACACACACCACCACACACACAACCACACACACTCACATAACCACACACAACCACACACACAACCACTCACACCCACACACAAATACAACCACTCACACCCACACACAACTACAAACATACACACACACAACACACACACAACCACACACACACACACACAACCACACACACAACTACACACACAACAACACACACAACCACACACCATACACACAACCATGCACACAACCACACACACAACCACACCCAACCACGCACCCACAACCCACACCCACAACCACACACATAACCACACACACAACCACACACAACCACACACACACAACCGCACACAACCACACATCCACACCCACAACCACACCCACAATCGCTCCCACACACAACCGCACCCACACACAACCACACACACACAACCACACACACACACACACACAACCACACCCGCACCCACACACACAACCACACACACAACCACACACACCACACACACAACCACACACACCACAGACACAACCACATACACACACAACCAAACACACAACCAACTACACACATCACACACACAACCACACACACAACCACACACACAACCACACACAAACACACACACAAACAACTACACACAACCCCACACAACCACACAAAACCATACCCACACACAACCACACACACATACACACACACACTACCACACACACACAACCACATACACAACCACACACACAACCACATACACACACAATCACACATACACAACCAAACACACACACACAATCACACACACAACCACCCACACAACCACACACACACACAACCACACAAACAACCACACACACAACCAAACACACAGAACCACTCACACACAACCACATGCAACCACTCACACAAACACACACAACTACCACACACAGCCACACATACAACCACACACACACAACCACAACCACACACAACCACACTCATACGCACACAACCACACACACAACCACACACGCACAACCACACACACAACCACACACACAACCACAAACACAACCACACACACAACCACACACCCAACAACACCCAACCACACATCCACACCCACAACTGCACCCACACGCAACCACAACAACACACACACAAAATCACACACACAACCACACACACAACCACACACACACACACAATCACACACACACACACACACACACACACACAACCACATCCAACCACACACCCAACCACACCCAACCACACACAACCACACACACAACCACAACCACACACAACCACACACACCACACACATACAACCACAACCATATACAACCACACACACTACACACAACCAAACACATAACCACACACACAACCACACCCAACCATACCCAACCACACATCCATACCCACACCCGCACCCACACACACCACACACACACAACCACACACACCATACAACCACACACACACCACACACAACCACAAGCACACACAACCACACATAACCACACACAACAACAAACACAACCACACCCAACCACACTCAACCACACTCAACCACACCCAACCACACCCACACAACCACACCCAACCACACCCACACCCAACCATACCCAACCACAACCACACACACACACAACCACACACAACCACACCCATCCACACATCCATACCCACACCCGCACCCACACACAACCACAGCCACACAACCACAACCACACACAACCACACACAACCACAACCACACACACAACCACACACACAACCACACCCACAACCACACACAACAACACACACACAACTACACACAACCACACATCCACACCCACAACCACACCCACAACCGCACATACATATACAACCGCACCCACACACAACCACACACACACCACACACACACAACCACACACACACATACAACCACACCCACACACCACACCCACACCACACACCACACACATCACACACACAATCACACACACCACAGACACAACCACATACACACACAACCACACACACAACCACACACACAACCACACACACAACCACACACACCACACACACAAACACACACCACACACCCAACCACACACCCACGCACACACCCACATACATAACCACACACACAACTACACACACAACCACAACCACACACAGAACCACACACACACAACCACACATACAACCACACACACAGCCACACACACAACCATACACACAACCACACACAACCACACACAACCACACATAGACACAACCACACAACCACACACACACAACCACACACACAACCACACACACAACCACACACACAACTGCACACACACACACACACACACAACAACACACACACAGACTCAACCACACACAGAACCACAACCACCTACACACACAACCACACACAACCACACACACACAACCACACACACACACAACCATAACCACACACAACCACACACAACCACACATCCACACACAACCACACATCCAAACCCATACCCACAACTGCACCCACAACCGCACCCACACAACCACACACACACAACCGCCCAACCACACACAACCACACAACCACAGACACAACCATAACCACACAACCATAAAAAACCACACACACAACCACAAACACACACACACACAAAACCACGCACACACAACCACACACACAACCACACCCACAAACACACACCCACACCCACAACTACACACACACACAACCACAACCACACACACAACCACAACCACACCCAACCACACACAACCACAACCACACACACCCACAACCATACACACAATCACACACACAACCACACACACAACCACACACAACCACACACACAACCACACACATACACAACCACACCTGCACCCACACACAACCACAACCACACACACAACCATATACACAACCACACACAACCACTTATACAACCACTTACACAACCGCACACACAACCATACACACACACACAACCACACACACACAACCACACACACACAACCACACACACAACCACACACAATCACCCACCCACAACCACACACACAACCACACACAGAACCACACACACAACCACACACACAACCACACACACAACCACAACCATACACACAACCACACACACACAACCACACATACACAACCACACACACAACCACACACACAACCATACATACAACCATACACACATTCATACACACAACCACACACACACAGACACAACCACACACAAACCCACAACCACACACACACACACAACCACACACAGCCACAAACACAACCACAGACACACACACACACAACCATAACCACACAACACCACACACAACCACACACAACCATACATCCACACCCATACCCACAACAGCACCCACAACCGCACCCACACACAACCACACAACCACATACACACACACAACCACACACACAACCACAGACACAACCATAACCACACAACCACACAAAACCACACACACAACCACAACCACACACACACACAAAACCACACACACACAACCACACACACAACCACTCACACAAACACACAACCACACACATACAACCACACACACAATCACACACACAACTACACACAACCCCACACAACCACACACAACCATACCCACACACAACCACACACACACATACAACCACACACACACAAACCACACACACACCACCATACACACACAACCATATACACAACCACACAACCACCCACACAACCACACACACACATAACCACACACACAACCACACACAGACACAACCATACACATACCTAAACACACACAACCACCCACACACAACCACACAAACACACACTGTGAGAAGTTGGCCTGGTATATGATGCTCACTAGTTAAAGTGATCACCTTGTACCATGCCAAGCAACCCTTATGGTGTGGTTGTAAGTCAACCTTTTCGGACTAGCTGCCCTAGTGGTAGCGTAGGCTAAGCAGTCTTTGAGGCTAAACTCGTGAAGCGTGTTAAGCCAGCTGTTTTACCAAATGCAACCCCCTTTTATACCAATGAAAGGACACCACACAGATATATATTCAAAATATATATGTATTTATTTCTCAAAGTAACCCCTAGTCTCTTTATGAGCACAGGAGCACAAATCGTCAAACAAGATTATCACAGAATACACAGAAGTTGCACGTTATATGGATAGGCCCTGGTGGCCACTCAAACCATATACTAAAATAGTGGTATAAGTACCACGAACAGAAAAGGGAAAAGGCCTAGGGCCTCTAGAATCGCTGGGCCTACAAGGAGCTAACGTCAGTTAGTGACCAGGAGGTCCACGGGTGGCGTGTGCAGAGCAAATAGTCACACGCGTGCTCCCATAGGTTTCAATGGGTGCGTAAAAAGTACAAAGTTACTGCAAAGGAGATCTTCCGGGTTGACTAGGAACTTAAGATTTGGAACACAGGCACTAGAGATGTATTACTACACATGGGCACCGGAGTACCAGCTTTACCTCACCCACAGGAAGCGGGTGCATAGGCCTCAAAGTGCGTCGGGTTTCTTCTATCTGTTCCGTTGAGCCTGGGACAAAGATGCTGCAGGCGGTCGGTCCGGTAGAGATGCGGTGGATCCAAGGGTGGATCGGAGATGTTGAAGACCTGTAAGCAGAGGGGACAGTGTTCACAGTCACTAGCCAGTGACCAGCGTGGCACCAGGTGGGTACCAGGCGATGTCGGGTGCAAACAGGTGATGAGGGGTAGCTTGTCTCCGCAGCCACGTGGTCCCTGAAGGTCGACGACGTCCAGGAGTCGGCTCACGAGCTGTCCCACGCAGGCTCTCGCTGTCGGCGGTGTCGGCGACTTGATCGAAGCAAACAAGCCTTGGCAAAAGCAATTGAAGGAGGATTCGGAAATCAGCTGTTGGTTCTGACCAGCAAGGTCAGAGGGATCGCTCCTTTGGAGGGGAGCAAGGGCCAGTCTGGAGCAACCAGACCAGCGGTGTTTGTCGTAGATTTCGTCGCCAAGATGGCCACTAGCCAGCGGGCCAGCAACCGGTTAGGCGCGTCGAGTGGCAAAATGCAGAAGGGCCCCACGCAGATCGTGGAGATGCTGGAGGGCTCACCTTTGGTGCAGATGCTGCTCGAGGGTTGGGCTTCTCAGATCCCAAAGCACAACTTGGAGGGAGCCTCGGTTGTTGCACTTGTCAGCTTGTCGTAGTCGTTCCAAGATGGCTGGCTCCACGTGTCTCGGTGCCTCCACGGGTCTCCTCTTTGCAGGGACTGTGGATCGGGCGGTGAGAGGTCTGGAGGTCCAGGTCTTGTCAGTCTCTGGGCTCGGGCTCCGGCGGGAGGCGGCGGCAAAGCAGACGTTGATTCGCTGGATGGTGCTTGCGTTAGCAAGGTGGTCACTCCCTGACCACAGGGGAGATTGGCTTCAGTCCTCTGTGCGGCAGAGCGTCGAAGTTCCCGTCTTCTTCTTAGTTTCAAGTTGATTCCAGGATGTCTAAAGTCTTAGGACACAGCTCCTACCTTTATTCGGATTCTAGGGGCCGGACTACCTGCTAGGTCCCTCCCTATGGGTGGGACCAGGAAGGGGGGTGGTTACACCCCCAATCCTTTGTCCAGCTCGCCCCAGGCCCGGGACTGGTGTGCCCCAGGACCGGTTTGAACTGGCATATGCCCCGAGGCTCCTTGTGAGCCACAGGCATGTCTGGTTTCTTTCAAGCCCTACCTGACCAATACACAAAATCCTGTCTGGGGTGGTGCTCGCACCTCCCCTGGCAGGAAACCCTTTGTCCACACCTCCCAAGCTGGAAGGACTCCCAGCAGCGGGAGGGCAGACTTGTGTCTGTGGTGGCAGCATCCATTTTGTGGAGCTGAGGCTATGTCTGATTTTACCCGGGTTTCAGGTACTGTACATGTCGTGTCCCTCTAGAAGGGTGGAATGCTAACCCCGTCGCCAGAATTGGCGAGGGGTTAGTATTCCAATTCGTATGACACCTTACTCGACATGTTTTGATAAAGCCAAACCAAAGATAGCATTTAACCGCGAGGTTCATAATGCACTTAAGAGTATATGGTATGACGATATCTGGAAACAGTAGAAGGAAGTTGTTCCGACCACTGCAGACAGGCTCAGCTCATGCCAGAGCACCATCTCACATGGAACCAAGCACTCTGCCTTCAGGATTGTTAAGGCCTGCCATAGGAGTGACTTATAGGTTACCAGGTGTCCCATTTAAGGTTAGGTATAGGTATACTACACCTAAGTAAGAGGTGATTACACCAACTTACCCCAGCTGAGTGATCAGCCAGTTGTGTCAAATCGTTAGGCCAAGCCTGGGGTGGCATAATACATGCTGCAGCCCTTGGCAGGCCTTGGGTACACCAATGCCCTGGGTACCTAGTGTACACTGGTACAGGGGCTGACAGGGTGATCCACTTCCAATTGGTTATGCACCTAGGGTGCATAGTTTTAATTTAGTAGAGAGAACAGCAGGCTGGGGGTCTGATTGGCAGGCCCACAGCCTCAATATGTCAAAAACCAGTGAAGCAAAAAGCAAAAATTTGGGGTGACCATAGGATAGCAGACCCTACTCTCCTACACAACCCCCCCCCCAAACGCTGGGACATTAAACTAGCCTTGACCAGTCTCGTCTTCATGTCCTAAGTGGAAGTACCTGGAGAGACCATCTGCATTCCCATGGTCAGTACCTGGCCGGTGCTCCACTGTAAAGTCCATCCCCTGTAGGGAAATGGACCACCTAAGCAGTTTGGGGTTTTCACCCTTCATCTGATTTAGCCACAAGAGGGGCTTATGGTCGGTCTGAATCTTGAAGTGAGTGCCAAACAAGTATGGCCTCAGCTTCTTCAGGGCCCACACCACAGCAAAGGCCTCCCTCTCAATAGCTGACCAATTCTTCTCTCTGGGGGTCAACCTTCTGCTAATAAAAGCAATGGGTTGGTCTTGACCATCTACATTAAGTTGTGACAGCACAGCTCCCACACCCAACTCAGAAGCATCTGTTTGGACAATAAACTCTTTGGAGTAGTCAGGACTTTTCAGGATAGGTGCAGAGCACATGGCCTCCTTCAGGTCATCAAATGCCTTTTGACAGCTTACTGTCCACTGAACCTTTTTGGGCATCCTCTTGGATGTCAGATCATTAAGAGGAGTCACAATGGACCCATAGTTCTTAACAAACTTCCTGTAGTACCCAGTCAAGCCCAAGAAAGCTCGAACTTGAGTCTGGGTGGTTGGAGGGGACCAGTCCTTGATGGATTGTATCTTACTCTCCAGTGGTTGAACTTGGCCTCCACCTACAAGGTGGCCCAAATATACAACCTTACTCTGCCCTATCTGGCACTTAGTAGCCTTGATAGTGAGGCCTGCCCTCTGCAGGGCCTCAAGAGCCTTCTTCAGGTGGATCAGGTGATCCTCCCAGGTGGAGCTAAAGACAGCAATGTCATCAAGATATGCTGCACAAAAGTCATCCAACCCAGTAAGGACTTGGTTCACCAGCCTTTGGAAGGTGGCAGGTGCATTCTTCAGACCAAAGGGCATCACCACAAACTGATAATGCCCACCTGGGGTTGAGAATGCTGTTTTGGCCTTAGACTCCTCAGCTAATCTGATTTGCCAATAGCCAGCTGTTAAGTCAAATGTGCTCAAAAACTTTGCAGAAGCTAGTTTGTCTATGAGCTCATCTGCCCTTGGAATAGGGTGTGCATCTGTCCTGGTGACAGCATTGAGTCCTCTGTAATCCACACAGAACATCATCTCTCTCTTGCCATCTTTGGTGTGAGGTTTGGGGACCAGAACCACTGGGCTAGCCCAGGGGCTCTCTGAGGGTTCAATGACACCTAATTCCAGCATTTTATGTACCTCAGCCTTTATACAGTCCCTGACGTGGTCAGGTTGTCTGTAAAGTTTGTTCTTTACAGGCAGACTGTCACCAGTGTCCACAACATGGGTACACCAGTCAGTTTGACTAGGTATCAAGGAAAACATATGTGAAAATGATTGTAGAACCTGTCTACATTCAGTCTGCTGATGGGCAGTGAGGTTGCCTCCAAGGGTCACTCCTTCAACTGAGCCATCTTCAGGGTTCTGAGACAACAGGTCTGGGAGAGGGTCACTCTCTTCCTCCTGTCCCTCATCTGTAGCCATGAGCAAGCCCATGTCTGCCCTGTCAACATATGCTTTAAGCCTGTTAACATGGAGTACCCTGTGGGGACTCCTGGGAGTTCCTAGGTCCACCAAGTAGGTGACCTCTCCCTTCTTCTCCAGGATTGTATGGGGTCCAGACCATTTGTCTTGGAGTGCTGCTGGGGCCACTGGCTCCAACACCCATACCTTCTGTCCTGGCTGAAACTCAACCAAGACAGCCTTTTGGTCATGCCAAGCTTTCTGTAAGGCCTGGCTTGCCTCAAGGTTTTTGGATGCCTTCTCCATATACTCAGCCATCCTGGAGCGGAGACCAAGTACATAGTCCACTATGTCTAGCTTAGGCTTTTTGAGAGGTAACTCCCAGCCTTCCTTTACCAAACACAGTGGGCCTCTCACAGGGTGCCCAAACAACAATTCAAAGGGGCTGTAGCCAACTCCTTTTTGTGGGACCTCTCTGTAAGCAAACAGAAGGCAGGGTAGAAGGATGTCCCATCTTCTCCTGAGCTTTTCAGGTAATCCTTTGATCATACCCTTTAGGGTCTTGTTGAATCTCTCAACAAGCCCATTGCATTGTGGGTGATAAGGGGTGGTGAACTTGTAGTTGACACCACATTCCTTCCACATAGCTGTTAAGTATCCAGACATAAAGTTGGTACCTCTGTCAGATACTACCTCCTTAGGAAACCCCACTCTGGAGAATACTCCCAGCAGGGCCCTGGCCACAACAGGAGCTGTAGTGG
Organism: Triturus cristatus; assembly: GCF_964204655.1. Classification (NCBI taxonomy): domain Eukaryota; kingdom Metazoa; phylum Chordata; class Amphibia; order Caudata; family Salamandridae; genus Triturus; species Triturus cristatus. Next base: position 153,631 of record NW_028187800.1, on the reverse strand, counting down.
TCCTAAGGGGAATTGCCTCTGGGTACCTGGTGGCATGATCCACTACCACCAGTATAAATCTGTGCCCAGATGCAGTGGGAGGATCCATGGGACCCACTATGTCTATTCCCACTCTTTCAAAGGGGACCCCCACCACAGGTAGTGGTATTAGGGGGGCCTTTGTTGTGCCACCTGATTTGCCACTGGCTTGGCAGGTGACACAGGAGCGACAAAACTCCTTTGTATCTTCATTCATATGGGGCCAGTGAAAGTGAGGGACAAGCCTGTCCCAAGTCTTGTTCTGGCCTAAGTGTCCTGCTAAAGGAATGTCATGGGCCAAGGTAAGAAGGAAGCCCCTAAATTGCAGAGGTATAACCAACCTCCTGGTTGCACCAGGCTTGGGGTCTCTAGCCTCTGAATAAAGGAGCCCTTCATCCCAATACACTTTATGGGTACCTTGAGCATTCCCAGCAGCCTCAGCAGCAGCCAGCTGTCTGAGGGGTTCAAGAGAGGGACAGGATAACTGAGCCTGCCTCAAGTCAGCCCTTGAAGGTCCCCCTGTCCCCAGAAACTCAACCTGGTCAGGTTCAAGCTCTTCAGGGACAGTTCCTTCAGGGTCCTCTAGATCAGCTTCCTGGGAAGGCTGATCATCACTCTGAGGCAGGGGGGAAGGCACAGCCTTGACCCTCCTGTTCTTCTTCTTGGTAGGTGCTTGGTCCATTGTTCCAGGATCCAAGACCTGTGGTTCAGTGAGGCACTTTTTGGCCTGTGACCTGGTCACAGCAAGGACATGTGATGATATACCTAACATCTCTGCATGAGTCCTGTACTCCACTTCTGACCATAGAGAACTCTCTAGGTCATTGCCCAACAAACATTCTACTGGGAGGTCTGCACTAACCACAACCCTTTTGAGGCCAGTTACCCCTCCCCATGAGAAGTTAACAACTGCCACACTGTGTGAAGTAGTGGCATTGCTGGCATTGGTCACCAGGTAGTTCTCACCTGGTATGTACTGTCCAGGGTACACAAAGCCTGGTGTCACCATAGTGACACTGGCACATGTGTCCCTGTAGGCTTGAGCCACTTTGTCATTAATTAAAGGAGTCTGTCTGTACTTGCCCAGGTTACTGGGGCTCACAGTCAGGGACAAATCAATGTCCCCATCACAGATCAAGACTGCCTGTGTAAGGGTTCTGTCTAAGTCAGAATCTCCTTCAGTTCCCATAGTGATTCCCACTACACCCTTTGTCTGGGGACCAACACTGCTAACAGTAGTACTGGGAGCAGGTGCCTTAGGGGCAACAGTGTTGGGGGCTCCACCCTTTTTGCAATCACTAGTCCAGTGAGTTGTATTTTTGCAATGATTGCACCAGGGTTTCTTTTGACCTTCTTTCTTCTTTTTGGACTGTTGTTGGGACCCACCCTCCTTAGCAGTAGTTTGGGGCCCTGTTGAAGACTTCTGGTCTTTAGATTTCTGATCTCCACCCTTTTGGTCTGTTTTCTTCTGATCACCCCCTTGGCCCTGGTTCTGGTTCTTTTGCTTAACCCTGGTTCTGACCCATTTGTCTGCCTTCTTTCCCAATTCTTGGGGAGAGGTCAGATCAGAGTCAACCAAGTGTTGATGCAGTTGCTGGTTTTGACAGTTATTTAAAATCTGTTCTCTCATCATCAAATTATACAATCCTGTAAAATCAGATACCTTACTTCCCAGCAACCAACCCTCCAAAGCCTTAGTGGCACATTCAATGTATTCAGACCAGTCCTGAGTCTGTGTCTTTTGGGTGTCTCTGAACATTAACCTGTACTGCTCAGTGGTTAAGCCTAACCCATCAACTAGAACACTCTTCAGGACTCTGTAGTTTCTGACATCCTCTTCTCTAACAGTGAGGAGTCTGTCTCTGCCTCTTCCCTCAAAGGAGAGCCAGAGGATTGCTGCCCACTGATCTTCAGGAACCTGCTGTACTTTGCAGGCTCTCTCAAGAGCAGTTATCCACTTGTGGATGTCATCCCCACTTTTGTAGGGGGGCACAACCTTAGACAGGTTTCTATTGTCGAAAACCCTATCTTTGTCCTTAGGGACAATGCTGCCACCAGTGGGTATAGACCCACTCTCTTTATGCTGTCTAGCCTTGCTAAGTTTCTCTTCCATCAGGGCTACTTCTAGCTCCTGCTTCCTGATCCTCAGCTGGGCCTCTTGCATCTTGGCCTCATGTTCCCTCCTCTGAGGGGTGGTCATCCTTCTCCTGGAGTGACCTTGAGAGCCTCTAGAGCCATGGGAAGCATTGGAGTCACCTGAGCGATTCCTTTGCCTTCCCAGCCCTGTGTTAAGTCCACTGGGGAGATCCAGTGGGTTGAACCCACTGTCAGTCCCCAATAGCCTTGGTTTAGCTGGGCCAAGTATAACACTTGGCACTGGGCTAGTTCTCCCTTCATCCTCACTACTGTCAGTATCCTTTTCACTCTCATCCTCTGTGGTAGGCATCCCATCTAAGGGGTGACTATTGGGAAGGGGTACTTCAGTGGCATCTTCAGAAGGGGGGCCTCCTGTTCCTGTCCCTAAGGGGGCTAACTGGGAAGCTTTCTTGAGTGCTCTCTGATTCTCATCATTCTGTAAGAGCTCTCTGAGCTCAGCAGAGTTTGGGTTCTTGGGCTGTTTAAGGCCTCTAAGAGTTGCCAAATGCCTGAGCTCATTCTGATTAAGGGTAGCAAAGCTGGTTGGTGCCCTCTGGGGGTCACTCTCAACAGAGATGGGTACAGTGGACCCCTCTGCCCCGGCCATTGCTCTTAAGTGTGGGTGGATGTGTTGCAATCTACCTACACTTGGGTTTACCTACTAAACCTATCTAGTAGTTGTAGTCAGGGTGTGCTACTCCCTTTGCTCTACAACAACTAAGTTCAGTAGAACTTATGTATATCTAATCTTGTTTTATATGTACCTACAGGTACCTATGTGATCTTTCAATTGGTAACCAAGAGATTACAATGGTAAAACACAGCAAGCTCAAATCCCACCGCTGCCACCAATGTGAGAAGTTGGCCTGGTATATGATGCTCACTAGTTAAAGTGATCACCTTGTACCATGCCAAGCAACCCTTATGGTGTGGTTGTAAGTCAACCTTTTCGGACTAGCTGCCCTAGTGGTAGCGTAGGCTAAGCAGTCTTTGAGGCTAAACTCGTGAAGCGTGTTAAGCCAGCTGTTTTACCAAATGCAACCCCCTTTTATACCAATGAAAGGACACCACACAGATATATATTCAAAATATATATGTATTTATTTCTCAAAGTAACCCCTAGTCTCTTTATGAGCACAGGAGCACAAATCGTCAAACAAGATTATCACAGAATACACAGAAGTTGCACGTTATATGGATAGGCCCTGGTGGCCACTCAAACCATATACTAAAACAGTGGTATAAGTACCACGAACAGAAAAGGGAAAAGGCCTAGGGCCTCTAGAATCGCTGGGCCTACAAGGAGCTAACGTCAGTTAGTGACCAGGAGGTCCACGGGTGGCGTGTGCAGAGCAAATAGTCACACGCGTGCTCCCATAGGTTTCAATGGGTGCGTAAAAAGTACAAAGTTACTGCAAAGGAGATCTTCCGGGTTGACTAGGAACTTAAGATTTGGAACACAGGCACTAGAGATGTATTACTACACATGGGCACCGGAGTACCAGCTTTACCTCACCCACAGGAAGCGGGTGCATAGGCCTCAAAGTGCGTCGGGTTTCTTCTATCTGTTCCGTTGAGCCTGGGACAAAGATGCTGCAGGCGGTCGGTCCGGTAGAGATGCGGTGGATCCAAGGGTGGATCGGAGATGTTGAAGACCTGTAAGCAGAGGGGACAGTGTTCACAGTCACTAGCCAGTGACCAGCGTGGCACCAGGTGGGTACCAGGCGATGTCGGGTGCAAACAGGTGATGAGGGGTAGCTTGTCTCCGCAGCCACGTGGTCCCTGAAGGTCGACGACGTCCAGGAGTCGGCTCACGAGCTGTCCCACGCAGGTTCTCGCTGTCGGCGGTGTCGGCGACTTGATCGAAGCAAACAAGCCTTGGCAAAAGCAATTGAAGGAGGATTCGGAAATCAGCTGTTGGTTCTGACCAGCAAGGTCAGAGGGATCGCTCCTTTGGAGGGGAGCAAGGGCCAGTCTGGAGCAACCAGACCAGTGGTGTTTGTCGTAGATTTCGTCGCCAAGATGGCCACTAGCCAGCGGGCCAGCAACCGGTTAGGCGCGTCGAGTGGCAAAATGCAGAAGGGCCCCACGCAGATCGTGGAGATGCTGGAGGGCTCACCTTTGGTGCAGATGCTGCTCGAGGGTTGGGCTTCTCAGATCCCAAAGCACAACTTGGAGGGAGCCTTGGTTGTTGCACTTGTCAGCTTGTCGTAGTCGTTCCAAGATGGCTGGCTCCACGTGTCTCGGTGCCTCCACGGGTCTCCTCTTTGCAGGGACTGTGGATCGGGCGGTGAGAGGTCTGGAGGTCCAGGTCTTGTCAGTCTCTGGGCTCGGGCTCCGGCGGGAGGCGGCGGCAAAGCAGACGTTGATTCGCTGGATGGTGCTTGCGTTAGCAAGGTGGTCACTCCCTGACCACAGGGGAGATTGGCTTCAGTCCTCTGTGCGGCAGAGCGTCGAAGTTCCCGTCTTCTTCTTAGTTTCAAGTTGATTCCAGGATGTCTAAAGTCTTAGGACACAGCTCCTACCTTTATTCGGATTCTAGGGGCCGGACTACCTGCTAGGTCCCTCCCTATGGGTGGGACCAGGAAGGGGGGTGGTTACACCCCCAATCCTTTGTCCAGCTCGCCCCAGGCCCGGGACTGGTGTGCCCCAGGACCGGTTTGAACTGGCATATGCCCCGAGGCTCCTTGTGAGCCACAGGCATGTCTGGTTTCTTTCAAGCCCTACCTGACCAATACACAAAATCCTGTCTGGGGTGGTGCTCGCACCTCCCCTGGCAGGAAACCCTTTGTCCACACCTCCCAAGCTGGAAGGACTCCCAGCAGCGGGAGGGCAGACTTGTGTCTGTGGTGGCAGCATCCATTTTGTGGAGCTGAGGCTATGTCTGATTTTACCCGGGTTTCAGGTACTGTACATGTCGTGTCCCTCTAGAAGGGTGGAATGCTAACCCCGTCGCCAGAATTGGCGAGGGGTTAGTATTCCAATTCGTATGACACCTTACTCGACATGTTTTGATAAAGCCAAACCAAAGATAGCATTTAACCGCGAGGTTCATAATGCACTTAAGAGTATATGGTATGACGATATCTGGAAACAGTAGAAGGAAGTTGTTCCGACCACTGCAGACAGGCTCAGCTCATGCCAGAGCACCATCTCACATGGAACCAAGCACTCTGCCTTCAGGATTGTTAAGGCCTGCCATAGGAGTGACTTATAGGTTACCAGGTGTCCCATTTAAGGTTAGGTATAGGTATACTACACCTAAGTAAGAGGTGATTACACCAACTTACCCCAGCTGAGTGATCAGCCAGTTGTGTCAAATCGTTAGGCCAAGCCTGGGGTGGCATAATACATGCTGCAGCCCTTGGCAGGCCTTGGGTACACCAATGCCCTGGGTACCTAGTGTACACTGGTACAGGGGCTGACAGGGTGATCCACTTCCAATTGGTTATGCACCTAGGGTGCATAGTTTTAATTTAGTAGAGAGAACAGCAGGCTGGGGGTCTGATTGGCAGGCCCACAGCCTCAATATGTCAAAAACCAGTGAAGCAAAAAGCAAAAATTTGGGGTGACCATAGGATAGCAGACCCTACTCTCCTACACACACACACAACCACACACACACACAATCACACACACACACAACCACCCACACAACCACACACACAACCACACACAGACAAAACCACACATATAACCACACACACAACCACACCCACACACACACCACCAAACATACACACACCACCACACACACAACCACACACACTCACATAACCACACACAACCACACACACAACCACTCACACCCACACACAAATACAACCATTCACACCCACACACAACTACAAACATACACACACACAACACACACACAACCACACACACACACACACAACCACACACACAACTACACACACAACAACACACACAACCACACACCATACACACAACCATGCACACAACCACACACACAACCACACCCAACCACGCACCCACAACCCACACCCACAACCACACACATAACCACACACACAACCACACACAACCACACACACACAACCGCACACAACCACACATCCACACCCACAACCACACCCACAATCGCTCCCACACACAACCGCACCCACACACAACCACACACACACAACCACACACACAACCACACCCGCACCCACACACACAACCACACACACAACCACACACACCACACACACAACCACACACACCACAGACACAACCACATACACACACAACCACACACACAACCAACTACACACATCACACACACAACCACACACACAACCACACACACACACAATCACACAAACACGCACAAAACCACACACTCACACAACCACACACACAACCATACACACCACACACACAACCACATACCACACACCCAACCACACACCCATTCACACAACCACGCTGTGAGAAGTTGGCCTGGTATATGATGCTCACTAGTTAAAGTGATCACCTTGTACCATGCCAAGCAACCCTTATGGTGTGGTTGTAAGTCAACCTTTTCGGACTAGCTGCCCTAGTGGTAGCGTAGGCTAAGCAGTCTTTGAGGCTAAACTCGTGAAGCGTGTTAAGCCAGCTGTTTTACCAAATGCAACCCCCTTTTATACCAATGAAAGGACACCACACAGATATATATTCAAAATATATATGTATTTATTTCTCAAAGTAACCCCTAGTCTCTTTATGAGCACAGGAGCACAAATCGTCAAACAAGATTATCACAGAATACACAGAAGTTGCACTTTATATGGATAGGCCCTGGTGGCCACTCGAACCATATACTAAAATAGTGGTATAAGTACCACGAACAGAAAAGGGAAAAGGCCTAGGGCCTCTAGAATCGCTGGGCCTACAAGGAGCTAACGTCAGTTAGTGACCAGGAGGTCCACGGGTGGCGTGTGCAGAGCAAATAGCCACACGCGTGCTCCCATAGGTTTCAATGGGTGCGTAAAAAGTACAAAGTTACTGCAAAGAGGATCTTCCGGATGGACTAGGAACTCAAGATTTGGAACACAGGCACTAGAGATGTAATACTACACTTGGGCACAGGTGTGCCAGCTTTACCTCACCCACAGGAAGCGGGTGCATAGGCCTCGAAGTGCGTCGGGTTTCTTCTATCTGTTCCGTGGAGCTTGAAGACAAAGATGCTGCAGGCGGTCGGTCCGGGAGAGATGCAGTGGATCCAAGAGTGGATCGGAGATGTTGAAGACCTGTAAGCAGAGGGGACAGTGTTCACAGTCACTAGCCAGTGACCAGCGTGGCACCAGGTGGGTACCAGGCAATGTCGGGTGCAAACAGGAAGAAAGGTGTAGCTTGTCTCTGCAGCCACGTGGTCCCTGGAGGTCGACGATGTCCAGGAGTCGAGTCACGAGCTGTCCCACGCAGGCTCTCGCTGTCGGCGGTGTCGGCGACTTGATCGAAGCAAACAAGCCTTGGCAAAAGCAATTGTTGTAGGAAAAGGAAATAAGCTGATGGTTCTGACCAGCAAGGTCAGAAGGACTGCTCCTTTGGAGGGGAGCAAGGGCCAGTCTGGAGCAACCAGACCAGCAGTGTATTTCTTGAAGTTCGTCGCCAAGATGGCTACTAGCCAGCGGGCCAGCAACCGGTTAGGCGCGTCGAGTGGCAAAATGCAGAAGGGCCCCACGCAGATCGTGGAGATGCTGGAGGGCTCACCTTTGGTGCAGATGCTGCTCGGGTGTTGGGCTTCTCAGATCCCAAAGCACAACTTGGAGGGAGCCTCGGTTGTTGCACTTGTCAGCTTGTCGTAGTCGTTCCAAGATGGCTGGCTCCACGTGTCTCGGTGCCTCCACGGGTCTCCTCTTTTCAGGGACTGTGGATCGGGCGGTGAGAGGTCTGGAGGTCCAGGTCTTGTCAGTCTCTGGGCTCGGGCTCCGGCGGGAGGCGGCGGCAAAGCAGACGTTGATTCGCTGGATGGTGCTTGCGTTAGCAAGGTGGTCACTCCCTGACCACAGGGGAGATTGGCTTCAGTCCTCTGTGCAGCTGGGCATCGAAGTTCCCGTCTTCTTCTTAGTATTAAGTTGATTCCAGGATGTCTGAAGTCTTAGGACACAGCTCCTACCTTTAAGCGGATTCTAGGGGCCGGACTACCTGCTAGGTCCCTCTCTATGGGTGGGACCAGGAAGGGGGATGGTTACACCCCCAATCCTTTGTCCAGCTTTGCCCAGGCCCGGGACTGGCGTGCCCCAGGACCGGTTTGAACTGGCATATGCACCGAGGCTCCTTGTGAGCCACAGGCATGTCTGGTTTCTTTCAAGCCCTACCTGACCAATACACAAAATCCTGTCTGGGGTGGTGCACGCACCTCCCCTGGCAGGAACCCCTTTGTCCACACCTCCCAAGCTGGAAGGACTCCCAGCAGCAGGAGGGCAGACTTGTGTCTGTGGTGGCAGCATCCATTTTGTGGAGCTGAGGCTATGTCTGATTTTACCCGGGTTTCAGGCACTGTACATGTCGTGTCCCTCTAGGCGGGAGGCGGCGGCAAAGCAGACGTTGATTCGCTGGATGGTGCTTGCGTTAGCAAGGTGGTCACTCCCTGACCACAGGGGAGATTGGCTTCAGTCCTCTGTGCAGCTGGGCGTCGAAGTTCCCGTCTTCTTCTTAGTATTAAGTTGATTCCAGGATGTCTGAAGTCTTAGGACACAGCTCCTACCTTTAAGCGGATTCTAGGGGCCGGACTACCTGCTAGGTCCCTCTCTATGGGTGGGACCAGGAAGGGGGATGGTTACACCCCCAATCCTTTGTCCAGCTTTGCCCAGGCCCGGGACTGGCGTGCCCCAGGACCGGTTTGAACTGGCATATGCACCGAGGCTCCTTGTGAGCCACAGGCATGTCTGGTTTCTTTCAAGCCCTACCTGACCAATACACAAAATCCTGTCTGGGGTGGTGCACGCACCTCCCCTGGCAGGAACCCCTTTGTCCACACCTCCCAAGCTGGAAGGACTCCCAGCAGCAGGAGGGCAGACTTGTGTCTGTGGTGGCAGCATCCATTTTGTGGAGCTGAGGCTATGTCTGATTTTACCCGGGTTTCAGGCACTGTACATGTCGTGTCCCTCTAGAAGGGTGGAATGCTAACCCCGTCGCCAGAATTGGCGAGGGGTTAGTATTCCAATTCGTATGACACCTTACTCGACATGTTTTGATAAAGCCAAACCAAAGTTAGCATTTAACCGCGAGGTTCATAATGCACTTAAGAGTATATGGTATGACGATATCTGGAAACAGTAGAAGGAAGTTGTTCCGACCACTGCAGACAGGCTCAGCTCATGCCAGAGCACCATCTCACATGGACCCACGCACTCTGCCTTCAGGATTGTTAAGGCCTGCCATAGGAGTGACTTATAGGTTACCAGGTGTCCCATTTAAGGTTAGGTATAGGTATACTACACCTAAGTAAGAGGTGATTACACCAACTTACCCCAGCTGAGTGATCAGCCAGGTGTGTCAGATTGTTAGGCCAAGCCTGGGGTGGCATAATACATGCTTCAGCCCCTGGCAGGCCTTGGGTACACCAATGCCCTGGGTACCTAGTGTACACTGGTACAGGGGCTGACAGGGTGATCCACTTCCAATTGGTTATGCACCTAGGGTGCATAGTTTTAATTTAGTAGAGAGAACAGCAGGCTGGGGGTCTGATTGGCAGGCCCACAGCCTCAATATGTCAAAAACCAGTGAAGCAAAAAGCAAAAATTTGGGGTGACCATAGGATAGCAGACCCTACTCTCCTACACAACCCCCCCCCCCAAACGCTGGGACATTAAACTAGCCTTGACCAGTCTCGTCTTCATGTCCTAAGTGGAAGTACCTGGAGAGACCATCTGCATTCCCATGGTCAGTACCTGGCCGGTGCTCCACTGTAAAGTCCATCCCCTGTAGGGAAATGGACCACCTAAGCAGTTTGGGGTTTTCACCCTTCATCTGATTTAGCCACAAGAGGGGCTTATGGTCGGTCTGAATCTTGAAGTGAGTGCCAAACAAGTATGGCCTCAGCTTCTTCAGGGCCCACACCACAGCAAAGGCCTCCCTCTCAATAGCTGACCAATTCTTCTCTCTGGGGGTCAACCTTCTGCTAATAAAAGCAATGGGTTGGTCTTGACCATCTACATTAAGTTGTGACAGCACAGCTCCCACACCCAACTCAGAAGCATCTGTTTGGACAATAAACTCTTTGGAGTAGTCAGGACTTTTCAGGATAGGTGCAGAGCACATGGCCTCCTTCAGGTCATCAAATGCCTTTTGACAGCTTACTGTCCACTGAACCTTTTTGGGCATCTTCTTGGATGTCAGATCATTAAGAGGAGTCACAATGGACCCATAGTTCTTAACAAACTTCCTGTAGTACCCAGTCAAGCCCAAGAAAGCTCGAACTTGAGTCTGGGTGGTTGGAGGGGACCAGTCCTTGATGGATTGTATCTTACTCTCCAGTGGTTGAACTTGGCCTCCACCTACAAGGTGGCCCAAATACACAACCTTACTCTGCCCTATCTGGCACTTAGTAGCCTTGATAGTGAGGCCTGCCCTTTGCAGAGCCTCAAGAGCCTTCTTCAGGTGGATCAGGTGATCCTCCCAGGTGGAGCTAAAGACAGCAATGTCATCAAGATATGCTGCACAAAAGTCATCCAACCCAGTAAGGACTTGGTTCACCAGCCTTTGGAAGGTGGCAGGTGCATTCTTCAGACCAAAGGGCATCACCACAAACTGGTAGTGCCCACCTGGGGTTGAGAATGCTGTTTTGGCCTTAGACTCCTCAGCTAATCTGATTTGCCAATAGCCAGCTGTTAAGTCAAATGTGCTCAAAAACTTTGCAGAAGCTAGTTTGTCTATGAGCTCATCTGCCCTTGGAATAGGGTGTGCATCTGTCCTGGTGACAGCATTGAGTCCTCTGTAATCCACACAGAACCTCATCTCTCTCTTGCCATCTTTGGTGTGAGGTTTGGGGACCAGAACCACTGGGCTAGCCCAGGGGCTCTCTGAGGGTTCAATGACACCTAATTCCAGCATTTTATGTACCTCAGCCTTGGTCGTGGTCAGGTTGTCTGTAAAGCTTGTTCTTTACAGGCAGACTGTCACCAGTGTCCACCACATGGGTACACCAGTCAGTTTGACTAGGTATCAAGGAAAACATATGTGAAAATGATTGTAGAACCTGCCTACATTCAGTCTGCTGATGGGCAGTGAGGTTGCCTCCAAGGGTCACTCCTTCAACTGAGCCATCTTCAGGGTTCTGAGACAACAGGTCTGGGAGAGGGTCACTCTCTTCCTCCTGTCCCTCATCTGTAGCCATGAGCAAGCCCATGTCTGCCCTGTCAACATATGCTTTAAGCCTGTTAACATGGAGTACCCTGTGGGGACTCCTGGGAGTTCCTAGGTCGACCAAGTAGGTGACCTCTCCCTTCTTTTCCAGGATTGTATGGGGTCCACACCATTTGTCTAGGAGTGCTGCTGGGGCCACTGGCTCCAACACCCATACCTTCTGTCCTGGCTGATACTCAACCAAGACAGCCTTTTGGTCATGCCAAGCTTTCTGTAAGGCCTGGCTTGCCTCAAGGTTTTTGGATGCCTTCTCCATATACTCAGCCATCCTGGAGCGGAGACCAAGTACATAGTCCACTATGTCTAGCTTAGGCTTTTTGAGAGGTAACTCCCATCCTTCCTTCACCAAACACAGTGGGCCTCTCACAGGGTGCCCAAACAACAATTCAAAGGGGCTGTAGCCAACTCCTTTTTGTGGGACCTCTCTGTAAGCAAACAGAAGGCAGGGTAGAAGGATGTCCCATCTTCGCCTGAGCTTTTCAGGTAACCCTTTGATCATACCCTTTAGGGTCTTGTTGAATCTCTCAACAAGCCCATTGCATTGTGGGTGATAAGGGGTGGTGAACTTGTAGTTGACACCACATTCCTTCCACATAGCTGTCAAGTATCCTGACATAAAGTTGGTACCTCTGTCAGATACTACCTCCTTAGGAAACCCCACTCTGGAGAATACTCCCAGCAGGGCCCTGGCCACAACAGGAGCTGTAGTGGTCCTAAGGGGAATTGCCTCTGGATACCTGGTGGCATGATCCACTACCACCAGTATAAATCTGTGCCCAGATGCAGTGGGAGGATCCATGGGACCCACTATGTCTATTCCCACTCTTTCAAAGGGGACCCCCACCACAGGTAGTGGTATTAGGGGGGCCTTTGTTGTGCCACCTGATTCGCCACTGGCTTGGCAGGTAACACAGGAGCGACAAAACTCCTTTGTATCTTCATTCATGTGAGGCCAGTGAAAGTGAGGGACAAGTCTGTCCCAAGTCTTGTTCTGGCCTAAGTGTCCTGCTAAAGGAATGTCATGGGCCAAGGTAAGAAGGAAGCCCCTAAATTGCAGAGGTATAACCAACCTCCTGGTTGCACCAGGCTTGGGGTCTCTAGCCTCTGAATAAAGGAGCCCTTCATCCCAATACACTTTATGGGTACCTTGAGCATTCCCAGCAGCCTCAGCAGCAGCCAGCTGTCTGAGGGGTTCAAGAGAGGGACAGGATAACTGAGCCTGCCTCAAGTCAGCCCTTGAAGGTCCCCCTGTCCCCAGAAACTCAACCTGATCAGGTTCAAGCTCTTCAGGGACAGTTCCTTCAGGGTCCTCTAGATCAGCTTCCTGGGAAGGCTGATCATCACTCTGAGGCAGGGGGGAAGGCACAGCCTTGACCCTCCTGTTCTTCTTCTTGGTAGGTGCTTGGTCCATTGTTCCAGGATCCAAGACCTGAGGTTCAGTGAGGCACTTTTTGGCCTGTGACCTGGTCACAGCAAGGACATGTGATGATATCCCTAACATCTCTGCATGAGTCCTGTACTCCACTTCTGACCATAGAGAACTCTCTAGGTCATTGCCCAACAAACATTCTACTGGGAGGTCTGCACTAACCACAACCCTTTTGAGGCCAGTTACCCCTCCCCATGAGAAGTTAACAACTGCCACACTATGTGAAGTAGTGGCATTGCTGGCATTGGTCACCAGGTAGTTTTCACCTGGTATGTACTGTCCAGGGTCCACAAAGCCTGGTGTCACCATAGTGACACTGGCACATGTGTCCCTGTAGGCTTGAGCCACTTTTTCATTAATTAAAGGAGTCTGTCTGTACTTGCCCAGGTTACTGGGGCTCACAGTCAGGGACAACTCAATGTCCCCATCACAGATCAAGACTGCCTGTGTCAGGGTTCTGTCTAAGTCAGAATCTCCTTCAGTTCCCATAGTGATTCCCACTACACCCTTTGTCTGGGGACCAACACTGCTAACAGTAGTACTGGGAGCAGGTGCCTTAGGGGCAACAGTGTTGGGGGCTCCACCCTTTTTGCAATCACTAGTCCAGTGAGTTGTATTTTTGCAATGATTGCACCAGGGTTTCTTTTGACCTTCTTTCTTCTTTTTGGACTGTTGTTGGGACCCACCCTCCTTAGCAGTAGTTTGGGGCCCTGTTGAAGACTTCTGGTCTTTAGATTTCTGATCTCCACCCTTTTGGTCTGTTTTCTTCTGATCACCCCCTTGGCCCTGGTTCTGGTTCTTTTGCTTAACCCTGGTTCTGACCCATTTGTCTGCCTTCTTTCCCAATTCTTGGGGAGAGGTCAGATCAGAGTCAACCAAGTGTTGATGCAGTTGCTGGTTTTGACAGTTATTTAAAATCTGTTCTCTCATCATCAAATTATACAATCCTGTAAAATCAGATACCTTACTTCCCAGCAACCAACCCTCCAAAGCCTTAGTGGCACATTCAACATATTCAGACCAGTCCTGAGTCTGTGTCTTTTGGGTGTCTCTGAACATTAACCTGTACTGTTCAGTGGTTAAGCCTAACCCATCTACCAGAACACTCTTCAGGACTCTGTAATTTCTGACATCCTCTTCTCTAACAGTGAGGAGTCTGTCTCTGCCTCTTCCTTCAAAGGAGAGCCAGAGGATTGCTGCCCACTGGTCTTCAGGAACCTGCTGTACCTTGCAGGCTCTCTCAAGAGCAGTTATCCATTTGTGGATGTCATCCCCACTTTTGTAGGGGGGCACAACCTTAGACAGGTTCCTATTATCAAAGACCCTATCTTTGTCCTTAGGGACAATGCTGCCACCAGTGGGTATAGACCCACTCTCTCTAGGTTGCCTAGCCTTGTTCAGTTTTTCTTCCATCAGGGCTACTTCTAGCTCCTGCTTCCTGATCCTCAGCTGGGCTTCCTGCATTCTGGCCTCATGTTCCCTCCTCTGAGGGGTGGTCAGTCTCCTTCTGGAGTGACCTTGAGAGCCTCTAGAGCCATGGGAAGCATTGGAGTCACCTGAGCGATTCCTTTGCCTTCCAAGCCCTGGGTTAAGTCCACTGGGGAGATCCAATGGGGTGAACCCACTGTCAGTCCCCAATAGCCTTAGTTTAGCTGGGCCAAGTATAACACTTGGCACTGGGCTAGTTCTCCCTTCATCCCCACTCACATCTGTATCCCCATCACTTTCTTCCTCTGTGGTAGTCATCCCATCTAAGGGGTGACTATTGGAAGGGGGTACCTCTGTGGCATCTTCAGAAGGGGGGCCTCCTGTTCCTGTCCCTAAGGGGGCTAACTGGGAAGCTTTCTTGAGTTCTCTCTGATTCTCATCATTCTGTAAGAGTTCTCTGAGCTCAGCAGAGGTAGGGTTCTTGGGCTGTTTAAGGCCTCTAAGAGTTTCCAAATGCCTGAGCTCATTCTGATTAAGGGTAGCAAAGCTGGATGGTGCCCTCTGGGGGTCACTCTCAACAGAGATGGGTACAGTGGACCCCTCTGCCCCGGCCATTGCTCTTAAGTGTGGGTGGATGTGTTGCAATCTACCTACACTTGGGTTTACCTACTAAACCTATCTAGTAGTTGTAGACAGGGTGTGCTACTCCCTTTGCTCTACAACAACTAAGTTCAGTAGAACTTATGTATATCTAATCTTGTTTTATATGTACCTACAGGTACCTATGTGATCTTTCAATTGGTAACCAAGAGATTACAATGGTAAAACACAGCAAGCTCAAATCCAACCGCTGCTCACCAATGTGAGAAGTTGGCCTGGTATATGATGCTCACTAGTTAAAGTGATCACTTTGTACCATGCCAAGCAACCCTTATGGTGTGGTTGTAAGTCAACCTTTTCGGACTAGCTGCCCTAGTGGTAGCGTAGGCTAAGCAGTCTTTGAGGCTAAACTCGTGAAGCGTGTTAAGCCAGCTGTTTTACCAAATGCAACCCCCTTTTATACCAATGAAAGGACACCACACAGATATATATTCAAAATATATATGTATTTATTTCTCAAAGTAACCCCTAGTCTCTTTATGAGCACAGGAGCACAAATCGTCAAACAAGATTATCACAGAATACACAGAAGTTGCACTTTATATGGATAGGCCCTGGTGGCCACTCGAACCATATACTAAAATAGTGGTATAAGTACCACGAACAGAAAAGGGAAAAGGCCTAGGGCCTCTAGAATCGCTGGGCCTACAAGGAGCTAACGTCAGTTAGTGACCAGGAGGTCCACGGGTGGCGTGTGCAGAGCAAATAGTCACACGCGTGCTCCCATAGGTTTCAATGGGTGCGTAAAAAGTACAAAGTTACTGCAAAGAGGATCTTCCGGATGGACTAGGAACTCAAGATTTGGAACACAGGCACTAGAGATGTAATACTACACTTGGGCACAGGTGTGCCAGCTTTACCTCACCCACAGGAAGCGGGTGCATAGGCCTCGAAGTGCGTCGGGTTTCTTCTATCTGTTCCGTGGAGCTTGAAGACAAAGATGCTGCAGGCGGTCGGTCCGGGAGAGATGCAGTGGATCCAAGAGTGGATCGGAGATGTTGAAGACCTGTAAGCAGAGGGGACAGTGTTCACAGTCACTAGCCAGTGACCAGCGTGGCACCAGGTGGGTACCAGGCAATGTCGGGTGCAAACAGGAAGAAAGGTGTAGCTTGTCTCTGCAGCCACGTGGTCCCTAGAGGTCGACGATGTCCAGGAGTCAAGTCACGAGCTGTCCCACACAGGCTCTCGCTGTCGGCGACTTGATCAAAGCAAACAAGCCTTGGCAAAAGCAATTGTTGTAGGAAAAGGAAATAAGCTGATGGTTCTGACCAGCAAGGTCAGAAGGACTGCTCCTTTGGAGGGGAGCAAGGGCCAGTCTGGAGCAACCAGACCAGCAGTGTATTTCTTGAAGTTCGTCGCCAAGATGGCTACTAGCCAGCGGGCCAGCAACCGGTTAGGCGCGTCAAGTGGCAAAATGCAGAAGGGCCCCACGCAGATCGTGGAGATGCTGGAGGGCTCACCTTTGGTGCAGATGCTGCTCGGGTGTTGGGCTTCTCAGATCCCAAAGCACAACTTGGAGGGAGCCTCGGTTGTTGCACTTGTCAGCTTGTCGTAGTCGTTCCAAGATGGCTGGCTCCACGTGTCTCGGTGCCTCCACGGGTCTCCTCTTTTCAGGGACTGTGGATCGGGTGGTGAGAGGTCTGGAGGTCCAGGTCTTGTCAGTCTCTGGGCTCGGGCTCCGGCGGGAGGCGGCGGCAAAGCAGACGTTGATTCGCTGGATGGTGCTTGCGTTAGCAAGGTGGTCACTCCCTGACCACAGGGGAGATTGGCTTCAGTCCTCTGTGCAGCAGAGCATCGAAGTTCCCGTCTTCTTCTTAGTATTAAGTTGATTCCAGGATGTCTGAAGTCTTAGGACACAGCTCCTACCTTTAAGCGGATTCTAGGGGCCGGACTACCTGCTAGGTCCCTCCCTATGGGTGGGACCAGGAAGGGGGGTGGTTACACCCCCAATCCTTTGTCCAGCTCGCCCCAGGCCCGGGACTGGCGTGCCCCAGGACCGGTTTGAACTGGCATATGCACCGAGGCTCCTTGTGAGCCACAGGCATGTCTGGTTTCTTTCAAGCCCTACCTGACCAATACACAAAATCCTGTCTGGGGTGGTGCACGCACCTCCCCTGGCAGGAACCCCTTTGTCCACACCTCCCAAGCTGGAAGGACTCCCAGCAGCAGGAGGGCAGACTTGTGTCTGTGGTGGCAGCATCCATTTTGTGGAGCTGAGGCTATGTCTGATTTTACCCGGGTTTCAGGCACTGTACATGTCGTGTCCCTCTAGAAGGGTGGAATGCTAACCCCGTCGCCAGAATTGGCGAGGGGTTAGTATTCCAATTCGTATGACACCTTACTCGACATGTTTTGATAAAGCCAAACCAAAGTTAGCATTTAACCGCGAGGTTCATAATGCACTTAAGAGTATATGGTATGACGATATCTGGAAACAGTAGAAGGAAGTTGTTCCGACCACTGCAGACAGGCTCAGCTCATGCCAGAGCACCATCTCACATGGAACCATGCACTCTGCCTTCAGGATTGTTAAGGCCTGCCATAGGAGTGACTTATAGGTTACCAGGTGTCCCATTTAAGGTTAGGTATAGGTATACTACACCTAAGTAAGAGGTGATTACACCAACTTACCCCAGCTGAGTGATCAGCCAGTTGTGTCAGATTGTTAGGCCAAGCCTGGGGTGGCATAATACATGCTTCAGCCCCTGGCAGGCCTTGGGTACACCAATGCCCTGGGTACCTAGTGTACACTGGTACAGGGGCTGAAAGGGTGATCCACTTCCAATTGGTTATGCACCTAGGGTGCATAGTTTTAATTTAGTAGAGAGAACAGCAGGCTGGGGGTCTGATTGGCAGGCCCACAGCCTCAATATGTCAAAAACCAGTGAAGCAAAAAGCAAAAATTTGGGGTGACCATAGGATAGCAGACCCTACTCTCCTACACACGCACATAACCACACACAACAACACACACACAACCACAACCACACACAGAACCACACACACACACAACCACACATACAACCACACACACAACCACACACACAACCATACACACAACCACACACAACCACATACAACCACACACAACCACACACAGACACAACCACAAAACCATACACACACACACAACCACACACACACAACCACACACACAACCACACACACTCAACCACAGCCACACAATCACACACACACACACACAACAACCCACACAACCACACACACACACACAACCACACACAGACACAACCACACATACAATCACACATACACAACCACACACAACCACACCCATACACACACACACAACCACACACACAACCACACACACAACCACACACCATACACACAACCACACACACAACCACGCACACAACTACACCCAACCACACACCCACAACCCGCACCCACAACCACACACACAACCACACACAACCACACACAACTGCACCCACACACCACAACCACACACACAACCACACACACCACACACACAACCACACATACCACAGACCCAACCACACACAGACACAACCACACACACAACCACACACACAACCACACACACAACCACACACTCACACACACAACCACACACAAATGCACACCACACACCCAACCACACACCCACACACACACCCATGCACATAACCACACACACAACCACACACACAACCACAACCACACACACAACCACACACACACACACAACCACATATACAACCACACACACAACCACAAACACAGCCACACACAACCACACACAACCACACAACCACACAGCCACACAACTACTCACACAGCCACACACACAACCGCACACACACACACACACACACACAACACACACACAGACACAACCACACACAGAACCACAACCACCTACACACACAACCACACACAACCACACACACACAACCACACATACACACACAACCATAACCACACACAGCCACACACACAACCACACACAACCACACATCCACACACAACCACACATCCATACCCACAACTGCACCCACAACCGCACCCACACAACTACACACACAACCACACAACCACACACAACCACACAACCACAGACACAACCATAACCACACAACCACACAAAACCACACACACAACCACACACACACACACAAAACCACGCACACACAACCACACACACAACCACACACACAAACACACATACACACAACCACACCCACAACTACACACACACAACCACAACCACACACACAACCACAACCACACACAACCACAACCACACACACCCACAACCACACACACAATCACACACACAACCACACACACAACCAACCACACACACAACCACACACAACCACACACACAACCACACACATACACAACCACACCTGCCCCCACACACAACCACAACCACACACACAACCACACACACAACCACACACAACCACTTACACAACCACTTACACAACCACTTACACAACCACACATACACAACCACACACACACAAGCACACACACACAACCACAGACACAACCACACACAATCACACACCCACAACCATGCACCCACACAACCGCACACAACCACACTCATACACACACAACCACACACACAACGACACCCAGGCACACAAACAACCACGTACACAACCACACACCCAACCACACCCAACCACACATCCACAGCCATACCCACAACTGTACCCACAACTGCACCCACACGCAACCACAGCCACACCCACAACCACACACACAACCACAAACACACACAAAAACACACACACAACCACAGGCACACAAGCACACACACAACCACACAAGCACACACACAAGCACACACACAACCACATACACACACAACCACACATACCCCACACAACCCCACACACAACCCCACACACAAAGACACACACAAACACACACACACATACAACCACACACACAACCACACACACATACAACCACACACAACCACACACACCCACAAACACACACAACCACAACCATACACACACAACCACACCCACACAACCACACACAACCACACACAACCACACACACACAACCATACACAACCACACACACAACCACACACAACCACACCCAACCACACATCCACAAACATACCCACACAACCACACCCACAAACACACCCACACAACCATACCCACACAACCACACAGAACCACATCCACACCACACACACAACCAAAACCACACACAACCACAACCACACACACATGACCACAACCACACACAACCACACACACAACCACACACACACACACAAACAACTACACACAACCCCACACAACCACACAAAACCATACACACACACAACCACACACACATACAACCACACACACACACCACACACACACATACAAGCACATACACAACCACACACACACACACAACCACACACAACCACACACACACACACAGTCACACACACACACACACACACGCACACACACACACACAACCACATCCAACCACACACCCAACCACACCCAACCACACCCAACCACACACACAACCACAACCACACACAACCACACACACCACACACATACAACCACAACCACATACAACCACACACACACTACACACAACCAAACACATAACCACACACACAACCACACCCAACCATACCCAACCACACATCCATACCCACACCCGCACCCACACACACCACACACACACAACCACACACACCATACAACCACACACACACCACACACAACCACAAGCACACACAACCACACACAACCACACACAACAACAAACACAACCACACCCAACCACACTCAACCACACCCAACCACACCCACACAACCACACCCAACCACACCCACACCCAACCATACCCAACCACAACCACACACACACACAACCACACACAACCACACCCATCCACACATCCATACCCACACCCGCACCCACACACAACCACAGCCACACAACCACAACCACACACAACCACAACCTCACACAACACACAACCACACACAACCACAACCACACACACAACCACACACACAACCACACCCACAACCACACACAACAACACACACACAACTACACACAACCACACATCCACACCCACAACCGCACCCACAACCGCACACACATACACAACCGCACCCACACACAACCACACACACACCACACACACACAACCACACACACACATACAACCACACCCACACACCACACCCACACCACACACCACACACACCACACACACAATCACACACACCACAGACACAACCACATACACACACAACCACACACACAACCACACACACAACCACACACACAACCACACACACACAACCACACACACAACCACACACACAACCACACACACCACACACACAGACACACACCACACACCCAACCACACACCCACGCACACACCCACATACATAACCACACACACAACTACACACACAACTACAACCACACACAGAACCACACACACACACAACCACACATACAACCACACACACAACCACACACACAACCATACACACAACCACACACAACCACACACATCCACACATAGACACAACCACACAACCACACACACACAACCACACACACAACCACACACACAACTGCACACACACACACACACACACACACACAACACACACACAGACTCAACCACACACAGAACCACAACCACCTACACACACAACCACACACAACCACACACACACAACCACACACACACAACCATAACCACACACAACCACACACAACCACACATCCACACACAACCACACATCCAAACCCATACCCACAACTGCACCCACAACTGCACCCACACAACCACACACACACAACCACACAACCACACACAACCACACAACCACAGACACAACCATAACCACACAACCATAAAAAACCACACACACAACCACAAACACACACACACACACAAAACCATGCACACACAACCACACACACAACCACACCCACAAACACACACCCACACCCACACCCACAACTACACACACACACAACCACAACCACACACACAACCACAACCACACCCAACCACACACAACCACAACCACACACACCCACAACCACACACACAATCACACACACAACCACACACACAACCACACACAACCACACACACAGCCACACACATACACAACCACACCTGCACCCACACACAACCACAACCACACACACAACCATATACACAACCACACACAACCACTTATACAACCACTTACACAACCGCACACACAACCATACACACACACAACCACACACACACAACCACACACACACAACCACACACACAACCACACACAATCACCCACCCACAACCACACACACAACCACACACAGAACCACACACACAACCACACACACAACCACACACACACAACCACAACCATACACACAACCATACACACAACCACACATACACAACCACACACACAACCACACACACAACCACACATACAACCATACACACATTCATACACACAACCACACACACACAACCACACACACACAGACACAACCACACACAAACCCACAACCACACACACACACACAACCACACACAACCACACACAACCACACACACAACCACAGACACACACACACAACCATAACCACACACAACCACACACAACCACACACAACCATACATCCACACCCATACCCACAACAGCACCCACAACCGCACCCACACACAACCACACAACCACATACACACACACAACCACACACACAACCACAGACACAACCATAACCACACAACCACACAAAACCACACACACAACCACAACCACACACACACACACACACAAAACCACACACACACAACCACACACACAACCACTCACACAAACACACAACCACACACATACAACCACACACACAATCACACACACAACTACACACAACCCCACACAACCACACAAAACCATACCCACACACAACCACACACACATACAACCACACACACACAAACCACACACACACCACCATACACACACAACCATATACACAACCACACAACCACCCACACAACCACACACACACACAACCACACACACAACCACACACAGACACAACCATACACATACCTAAACACACACAACCACCCACACACAACCACACAAACACACACACAACCACACACACACACACACAATCACACACACACAACCACCCACACAACCACACACACAACCACACACAGACAAAACCACACATATAACCACACACACAACCACACCCACACACACACCACCAAACATACACACACCACCACACACACAACCACACACAACCACACACACTCACATAACCACACACAACCACACACACAACCACTCACACCCACACACAAATACAACCACTCACACCCACACACAACTACAAACATACACACACACAACACACACACAACCACACACACACACACACACACAACCACACACATAACTACACACACAACAACACACACAACCACACACCATACACACAACCATGCACACAACCACACACACAACCACACCCAACCACGCACCCACAACCCACACCCACAACCACACACATAACCACACACACAACCACGCACAACCACACACACACAACCGCACACAACAACACATCCACACCCACAACCACACCCACAATCGCTCCCACATACAACCGCACCCACACACAACCACACACACACAACCACACACACACACACTCACAACCACACCCACACCCACACACACAACCACACACACAACCACACACACCACACACACAACCACACACACCACAGACACAACCACATACACACACAACCACACACACAACCAACTACACACATCATACACACAACCACACACACAACCACACACACACACAATCACACAAACATGCACAAAACCACACACTCACACAACCACACACACAATGTAGGAGAGTAGGGTCTGCTATCCTATGGTCACCCCAAATTTTTGCTTTTTGCTTCACTGGTTTTTGACATATTGAGGCTGTGGGCCTGCCAATCAGACCCCCAGCCTGCTGTTCTCTCTACTAAATTAAAACTATGCACCCTAGGTGCATAACCAATTGGAAGTGGATCACCCTGTCAGCCCCTGTACCAGTGTACACTAGGTACCCAGGGCATTGGTGTACCCAAGGCCTGCCAAGGGCTGCAGCATGTATTATGCCACCCCAGGCTTGGCCTAACAATCTGACACAACTGGCTGATCACTCAGCTGGGGTAAGTTGGTGTAATCACCTCTTACTTAGGTGTAGTATACCTATACCTAACCTTAAATGGGACACCTGGAAACCTATAAGTCACTCCTATGGCAGGCCTTAACAATCCTGAAGGCAGAGTGCTTGGTTCCATGTGAGATGGTGCTCTGGCATGAGCTGAGCCTGTCTGCAGTGGTCGGAACAACTTCCTTCTACTGTTTCCAGATATCGTCATACCATATACTCTTAAGTGCATTATGAACCTCGCGGTTAAATGCTATCTTTGGTTTGGCTTTATCAAAACATGTCGAGTAAGGTGTCATACGAATTGGAATACTAACCCCTCGCCAATTCTGGCGACGGGGTTAGCATTCCACCCTTCTAGAGGGACACGACATGTACAGTACCTGAAACCCGGGTAAAATCAGACATAGCCTCAGCTCCACAAAATGGATGCTGCCACCACAGACACAAGTCTGCCCTCCTGCTGCTGGGAGTCCTTCCAGCTTGGGAGGTGTGGACAAAGGGTTTCCTGCCAGGGGAGGTGCGTGCACCACCCCAGACAGGATTTTGTGTATTGGTCAGGTAGGGCTTGAAAGAAACCAGACATGCCTGTGGCTCACAAGGAGCCTCGGTGCATATGCCAGTTCAAACCGGTCCTGGGGCACACCAGTCCCGGGCCTGGGGCGAGCTGGACAAAGGATTGGGGGTGTAACCACCCCCCTTCCTGGTCCCACCCTTAGGGAGGGACCTAGCAGGTAGTCCGGCCCCTAGAATCCGCTTAAAGGTAGGAGCTGTGTCCTAAGACTTCAGACATCCTGGAATCAACTTGAAACTAAGAAGAAGACGGGAACTTCGACATTCTGCTGCACAGAAGACTGAAGAAAATCTCCCCTGTGGTCAGGGAGTGACCACCTTGCTAACGCAAGCACCATCCAGCGAATCACCGTCTGCTTTGCCGCCGCCTCCCGCCGGAGCCCGAGCCCAGAGACTGACAAGACCTGGACCTCCAGACCTCTCACCACCCGATCCACAGTCCCTGCAAAGAGGAGACCCGTGGAGGCACCGAGATACGTGGAGCCAGCCATCTTGGAACGACTACGACAAGCTGACAAGTGCAACAACAGAGGCTCCCTCCAAGTTGTGCTTTGGGTCCTGAGAAGCCCAACCCTCGAGCAGCATCTGCACCAAAGGTGAGCCCTCCAGCATCTCCACGATCTGCGTGGGGCCCTTCTGCATTTTGCCACTCGACGCGCCTAACCGGTTGCTGGCCCGCTGGCTAGTGGCCATCTTGGCGACGAAATCTACGACAAACACCGCTGGTCTGGTTGCTCCAGACTGGCCCTTGCTCCCCTCCAAAGGAGCAATCCCTCTGACCTTGCTGGTCAGAACCAACAGCTGATTTCCCAATCCTCCTGCAATTGCTTTTGCCAAGGCTTGTTTGCTTCGATCAAGTCGCCGACACCGCCGACAGCGAGAGCCTGCGTGGGACAGCTCGTGAGCCGACGCCTGGACGTCGTCGACCTTCAGGGACCACGTGGCTGCGGAGACAAGCTACCCCTCATCACCTGTTTGCACCCGACATCGCCTGGTACCCACCTGGTGCCACGCTGGTCACTGGCTAGTGACTGTGAACACTGTCCCCTCTGCTTACAGGTCTTCAACATCTCCGATCCACTCTTGGATCCACTGCATCTCTCCCGGACCGACCGCCTGCAGCATCTTTGTCTTCAAGCTCCACGGAACAGATAGAAGAAACCCGACGCACTTTGAGGCCTATTGTGAGAAGTTGGCCTGGTATATGATGCTCACTAGTTAAAGTGATCACCTTGTACCATGCCAAGCAACCCTTATGGTGTGGTTGTAAGTCAACCTTTTCGGACTAGCTGCCCTAGTGGTAGCGTAGGCTAAGCAGTCTTTGAGGCTAAACTCGTGAAGCGTGTTAAGCCAGCTGTTTTACCAAATGCAACCCCCTTTTATACCAATGAAAGGACACCACACAGATATATATTCAAAATATATATGTATTTATTTCTCAAAGTAACCCCTAGTCTCTTTATGAGCACAGGAGCACAAATCGTCAAACAAGTTTATCACAGAATACACAGAAGTTGCACGTTATATGGATAGGCCCTGGTGGCCACTCAAACCATATACTAAAATAGTGGTATAAGTACCACGAACAGAAAAGGGAAAAGGCCTAGGGCCTCTAGAATCGCTGGGCCTACAAGGAGCTAACGTCAGTTAGTGACCAGGAGGTCCACGGGTGGCGTGTGCAGAGCAAATAGTCACACGCGTGCTCCCATAGGTTTCAATGGGTGCGTAAAAAGTACAAAGTTACTGCAAAGAGGATCTTCCGGATGGACTAGGAACTCAAGATTTGGAACACAGGCACTAGAGATGTAATACTACACTTGGGCACAGGTGTGCCAGCTTTACCTCACCCACAGGAAGCGGGTGCATAGGCCTCGAAGTGCGTCGGGTTTCTTCTATCTGTTCCGTGGAGCTTGAAGACAAAGATGCTGCAGGCGGTCGGTCCGGGAGAGATGCAGGGGATCCAAGAGTGGATCGGAGATGTTGAAGACCTGTAAGCAGAGGGGACAGTGTTCACAGTCACTAGCCAGTGACCAGCGTGGCACCAGGTGGGTACCAGTCAATGTCGGGTGCAAACAGGTGATGAGGGGTAGCTTGTCTCCGCAGCCACGTGGTCCCTGAAGGTCGACGACGTCCAGGGGTTGGCTCACGAGCTGTCCCACGCAGGCTCTCGCTGTCGGCGGTGTCGGCAACTTGATCGAAGCAAACAAGCCTTGGCAAAAGCAATTGCAGGAGGATTCGGAAATCAGCTATTGGTTCTGACCAGCAAGGTCAGAGGGATTGCTCCTTTGGAGGGGAGCAGGGGCCAGTCTGGAGCAACCAGACCAGCGGTGTTTGTCGTAGATTTCGTCGCCAAGATGGCCACTAGCCAGCGGGCCAGCAACCGGTTAGGCGCGTCGAGTGGCAAAATGCAGAAGGGCCCCACGCAGATCGTGGAGATGCTGGAGGGCTCACCTTTGGTGCAGATGCTGCTCGAGGGTTGGGCTTCTCAGGACCCAAAGCACAACTTGGAGGGAGCCTCGGTTGTTGCACTTGTCAGCTTGTCGTAGTCGTTCCAAGATGGCTGGCTCCACGTGTCTCGGTGCCTCCACGGGTCTCCTCTTTTCAGGGACTGTGGATCGGGCGGTGAGAGGTCTGGAGGTCCAGGTCTTGTCAGTCTCTGGGCTCGGGCTCCGGCGGGAGGCGGCGGCAAAGCAGACGTTGATTCGCTGGATGGTGCTTGCGTTAGCAAGGTGGTCACTCCCTGACCACAGGGGAGATTTTCTTCAGTCTTCTGTGCAGCAGAATGTCGAAGTTCCCGTCTTCTTCTTAGTTTCAAGTTGATTCCAGGATGTCTGAAGTCTTAGGACACAGCTCCTACCTTTAAGCGGATTCTAGGGGCCGGACTACCTGCTAGGTCCCTCCCTAAGGGTGGGACCAGGAAGGGGGGTGGTTACACCCCCAATCCTTTGTCCAGCTCGCCCCAGGCCCGGGACCGGTGTGCCCCAGGACCGGTTTGAACTGGCATATGCACCGAGGCTCCTTGTGAGCCACAGGCATGTCTGGTTTCTTTCAAGCCCTACCTGACCAATACACAAAATCCTGTCTGGGGTGGTGCACGCACCTCCCCTGGCAGGAAACCCTTTGTCCACACCTCCCAAGCTGGAAGGACTCCCAGCAGCAGGAGGGCAGACTTGTGTCTGTGGTGGCAGCATCCATTTTGTGGAGCTGAGGCTATGTCTGATTTTACCCGGGTTTCAGGTACTGTACATGTCGTGTCCCTCTAGAAGGGTGGAATGCTAACCCCGTCGCCAGAATTGGCGAGGGGTTAGTATTCCAATTCGTATGACACCTTACTCGACATGTTTTGATAAAGCCAAACCAAAGATAGCATTTAACCGCGAGGTTCATAATGCACTTAAGAGTATATGGTATGACGATATATGGAAACAGTAGAAGGAAGTTGTTCCGACCACGGCAGACAGGCTCAGCTCATGCCAGAGCACCATCTCACATGGAACCAAGCACTCTGCCTTCAGGATTGTTAAGGCCTGCCATAGGAGTGACTTATAGGTTACCAGGTGTCCCATTTAAGGTTAGGTATAGGTATACTACACCTAAGTAAGAGGTGATTACACCAACTTACCCCAGCTGAGTGATCAGCCAGTTGTGTCAGATTGTTAGGCCAAGCCTGGGGTGGCATAATACATGCTTCAGCCCCTGGCAGGCCTTGGATACACCAATGCCCTGGGTACCTAGTGTACACTGGTACAGGGGCTGACAGGGTGATCCAACCAATTGGGTATGTACCTAGGGTTCATGGAGTCCATTTTACAGAGAGAGCAGATAGCCTGAGAGCCTGAATGGCAGGATCTCAGGCCAACTAAGTCGAAAAACCAGCTAGACACTAGGCAAAAATTTGGGGGTAACCATAGTCAGATATCCACCTTCCTACACAACCCCCCCCAAACGAAGGGAGATAAGGCTGACCTTGACCAGGTAAGCCTGTATTGCCCAAGTGGCCATATAAGGAGGAACCAGCACTGGCATGGTTACCCCCTGTCTCATGGTCCACTAAGCAATCCCTCACCCTAAGGGTATCAGAGGGTCTCCACCATAGGGAATCTCTACCTGTGGTGTGTCTTGGCAAAGTAAAAGGCTGGTGTTGAGATGGAGTACTGAAGTGAGTGTCCTCAAAGTGAGGCCTCAGCTTCCTCCAATCATCCTCCACCATGGATGCCTTTCTTTCTTTAACTGAGTTGCACTGTGCTCTCAGGGTCAGCCTCTGGCTACCTAAAGCTGGAGGCTGGGTCCCTTTTGTGGGCTTACTGGAGGGACAGGTCAGGTTTGGGGCCCTAAGGTCCCATGTTTGCCTGTGCCCAACAGAATCCCCCTGGGGGAGGTCCCTAACTACCTGTAAAGGAGATCCCTCAGGAATGTTTTTACCCATCACCTGACTAGGGCTACTAGCCAGGCAATCCTCATTCTTTTGATGGGGGGGTTCTTGTGGACAGGGGCCCTCTGGGGGTCCACTGGCCTCCCTGACCTCTGCAGCCCTGGGCTGACTGAGGCAGGGTAGAGAGAGGCAGGCTACCTGCACCAGACTGGATCCCACCTTGGAAGGGGCCACTGACATCAGAGGCTCTGCCAGGCCAGGCCTGGCTACCTCTGGGGCAGTTCCTTCACAAGGGGTGAGGTCAGATCCCTGAGGAGGCTGACCTTTTCCTAATGTCTGGGGAGAGGGAGACTTTTCTTCCTCCCCACTACTCTCAGTTTGTGTGGAGTGATCCATTGTTTCAGGCTTCACTACACCTATGTCAGTCTGAGTATAGGCTGAGACCATTACAGCCTTGCCAACCTTTTCAGGGGGGCACTCAGTTTGTGTTTGAGCTGTGACTGTCACAGCTCTGCCAGTCCCTACAGGGAAGTCTGTCTGTGCCTGGGCTGTGGCTACCACTGCCCTTCCAACCTTTTCAGGGAGGAAATCTATTTGGACAGGGGTTGTGAATGGCACAACCCCCCTACCCTTTTGTGAAAGGCCTACCATTTTAGAATGGGTGTCTTGTTCAACTCCAGCCCAAGCTGAGAGTTCTAAGTCATTCCCCAGTAAGCAGTCTACAGGCAAGGTTGGGGACACTGCTACCCTTTTAGGGCCAGTGACCCCTCCCCAGCTGAGACATACCTCTGCCATGGGATGACTGTTCTGTTTGCCATCAATGTTAGTCACCTGGTAGGAGAAACCGGGCAAAAGCTGCTCAGAGGGAACTAGCCAATGGGCCACCATTGTGATGCTAGCCCCAGTGTCTCTGTAGGCCTCAGCTTTTGTACCATTGATGTAGGGCTCCTGTCTGTACCTACCCAAAGTGTTGGGACAGGCAGTGAAGTTGGCAAACCCCATGCCACCATCACAGACAAGAGTGGTTGCTGTAGGGGAATTGGCTAAGCCAGGGTCCCCCTGTGTTCCCCAAGTAAACCCACCCAGATTTCTGGGGGCACTCCCACCACCTGGGGGATTACTGCTGACAGTAATAGGTGGTGTGACAGGAGTAATTGGAGGAACAGTTTTGTTTTTAGCCCTTGGGCAACCGCTGTCAGTTTTCCAATGCCCAGGAGTTTTACACTCATGGCAGTAGGGCTTTTTAGCTGTGGTAGAGGAGGGAGCTTGGGACCCACCACCCTGTGTGGAGTTTTGGGGCCCTGAGGAAGGTTTCTCTTTTTCTTTATCCCCACCCTTCTCTTGAGGCTTGGTGGTATCTTTCTTTTGGTCACCACCCTGGTTTTTAGGCCTGATCCTGGTCCTGACCCATTTATCTGCCCTCTTTCCCAATTCTTGGGGAGAGGTCAAATCTGAGTCTACCAGGTGTTGATGGAGAAGCTGGTTTTGACAATTACTTAAAATCTGCTCTCTCATCATCAAATTGTACAATCCTGTATAATCAGACACCTTACTTCCCAGCAACCAACCCTCCAAAGCCTTAGTGGCACATTCCACATATTCAGACCAGTCCTGAGTCTGTGTCTTCTGGGTGTCTCTGAACATTAACCTGTACTGTTCAGTGGTTAAGCCTAACCCATCAACTAGGACACTCTTCAGGACTCTGTAATTTCTGACATCCTCTTCTCTAACAGTGAGGAGTCTATCTCTGCCTCTCCCCTCAAAGGAGAGCCATAAGATTGCTGCCCACTGGTCTTCAGGAACCTGCTGCACTTTGCAGGCTCTCTCAAGAGCAGTCATCCATTTGTGGATGTCATCCCCACTTTTGTAGGGGGACACAACCTTGGACAGGTTCCTATTGTCAAAGACCCTATCTTTGTCCCTAGGGACATTGCTGCCACCAGTGGGTATAGACCCACTCTCTCTATGCTGCCTAGCCTTGCTCAGTTTTTCTTCCATCAGGGCTACTTCTAGCTCCTGCTTCCTGATCCTCAGCTGGGCTTCCTGCATTCTGGCCTCATGTTCCCTCCTCTGAGGGGTGGTCATCCTTTTCCTGGAGTGACCTTGAGAGCCTCTAGAGCCATGAGAAGCATTGGAGTCACCTGAGCGATTCCTTTGCCTCCCAAGCCCTGTGTTAAGTCCACTGGGGAGATCCAATGGGGTGAACCCATTGTCAGTCCCCAATAGCCTTAGTTTAGCTGGGCCAAGTATAATACTTGGCACTGGGCTAGTTCTCCCTTCATCATCACTACTTTCTGTATCCTCACCACTTTCCTCCCCTGTAGTATGGTTCTCATCTAAGGGATGGCTATTGGAACTAGGTACCTCTGTAGTATCTTCAGAAGGGGGGCCTCCTGTTCCTGACCCTAAGGGGGCTAACTGGGAAGCTTTCTTGAGTGCTCTCTGATTCTCATCATTCTGTAAGAGCTCTCTGAGCTCAGCAGAGTTTGGGTTCTTGGGCTGTTTAAGGCCTCTAAGAGTTGCCAAATGCCTGAGCTCATTCTGATTAAGGGTAGCAAAGCTGGATGGTGCCCTCTGGGGGTCACTCTCAACAGAGATGGGTACAGTGGACCCCTCTGCCCCGGCCATTGCTCTTAAGTGTGGGTGGATGTGTTGCAATCTACCTACACTTGTGTTTACCTACTAAACCTATCTAGTAGTTGTAGTCAGGGTGTGCTACTCCCTTTGCTCTACAACAACTAAGTTCAGTAGAACTTATGTATATCTAATCTTGTTTTATATGTACCTACAGGTACCTATGTGATCTTTCAATTGGTAACCAAGAGATTACAATGGTAAAACACAGCAAGCTCAAATCCAACCGCTGCTCACCAATGTGAGAAGTTGGCCTGGTATATGATGCTCACTAGTTAAAGTGATCACCTTGTACCATGCCAAGCAACCCTTATGGTGTGGTTGTAAGTCAACCTTTTCGGACTAGCTGCCCTAGTGGTAGCGTAGGCTAAGCAGTCTTTGAGGCTAAACTCGTGAAGCGTGTTAAGCCAGCTGTTTTACCAAATGCAACCCCCTTTTATACCAATGAAAGGACACCACACAGATATATATTCAAACTATATATGTATTTATTTCTCAAAGTAACCCCTAGTCTCTTTATGAGCACAGGAGCACAAATCGTCAAACAAGATTATCACAGAATACACAGAAGTTGCACGTTATATGGATAGGCCCTGGTGGCCACTCAAACCATATACTAAAATAGTGGTATAAGTACCACGAACAGAAAAGGGAAAAGGCCTAGGGCCTCTAGAATCGCTGGGCCTACAAGGAGCTAACGTCAGTTAGTGACCAGGAGGTCCACGGGTGGCGTGTGCAGAGCAAATAGTCACACGCGTGCTCCCATAGGTTTCAATGGGTGCGTAAAAAGTACAAAGTTACTGCAAAGAGGATCTTCCGGATGGACTAGGAACTCAAGATTTGGAACACAGGCACTAGAGATGTAATACTACACTTGGGCACAGGTGTGCCAGCTTTACCTCACCCACAGAAAGCGGGTGCATAGGCCTCGAAGTGCGTCGGGTTTCTTCTATCTGTTCCGTGGAGCTTGAAGACAAAGATGCTGCAGGCGGTCGGTCCGGGAGAGATGCAGGGGATCCAAGAGTGGATCGGAGATGTTGAAGACCTGTAAGCAGAGGGGACAGTGTTCACAGTCACTAGCCAGTGACCAGCGTGGCACCAGGTGGGTACCAGGCAATGTCGGGTGCAAACAGGTGATGAGGGGTAGCTTGTCTCCGCAGCCACGTGGTCCCTGAAGGTCGACGACGTCCAGGGGTCGGCTCACGAGCTGTCCCACGCAGGCTCTCACTGTCGGCGGTGTCGGCGACTTGATCGAAGCAAACAAGCCTTGGCAAAAGCAATTGCAGGAGGATTCGGAAATCAGCTGTTGGTTCTGACCAGCAAGGTCAGAGGGATTGCTCCTTTGGAGGGGAGCAGGGGCCAGTCTGGAGCAACCAGACCAGCGGTGTTTGTCGTAGATTTCGTCGCCAAGATGGCCACTAGCCAGCGGGCCAGCAACCGGTTAGGCGCGTCGAGTGGCAAAATGCAGAAGGGCCCCACGCAGATCGTGGAGATGCTGGAGGGCTCACCTTTGGTGCAGATGCTGCTCGAGGGTTGGGCTTCTCAGGACCCAAAGCACAACTTGGAGGGAGCCTCGGTTGTTGCACTTGTCAGCTTGTCGTAGTCGTTCCAAGATGGCTGGCTCCACGTGTCTCGGTGCCTCCACGGGTCTCCTCTTTTCAGGGACTGTGGATCGGGCGGTGAGAGGTCTGGAGGTCCAGGTCTTGTCAGTCTCTGGGCTCGGGCTCCGGCAGGAGGCGGCGGCAAAGCAGACGTTGATTCGCTGGATGGTGCTTGCGTTAGCAAGGTGGTCACTCCCTGACCACAGGGGAGATTTTCTTCAGTCTTCTGTGCAGCAGAATGTCGAAGTTCCCGTCTTCTTCTTAGTTTCAAGTTGATTCCAGGATGTCTGAAGTCTTAGGACACAGCTCCTACCTTTAAGCGGATTCTAGGGGCCGGACTACCTGCTAGGTCCCTCCCTAAGGGTGGGACCAGGAAGGGGGGTGGTTACACCCCCAATCCTTTGTCCAGCTCGCCCCAGGCCCGGGACCGGTGTGCCCCAGGACCGGTTTGAACTGGCATATGCACCGAGGCTCCTTGTGAGCCACAGGCATGTCTGGTTTCTTTCAAGCCCTACCTGACCAATACACAAAATCCTGTCTGGGGTGGTGCACGCACCTCCCCTGGCAGGAAACCCTTTGTCCACACCTCCCAAGCTGGAAGGACTCCCAGCAGCAGGAGGGCAGACTTGTGTCTGTGGTGGCAGCATCCATTTTGTGGAGCTGAGGCTATGTCTGATTTTACCCGGGTTTCAGGTACTGTACATGTCGTGTCCCTCTAGAAGGGTGGAATGCTAACCCCGTCGCCAGAATTGGCGAGGGGTTAGTATTCCAATTCGTATGACACCTTACTCGACATGTTTTGATAAAGCCAAACCAAAGATAGCATTTAACCGCGAGGTTCATAATGCACTTAAGAGTATATGGTATGACGATATCTGGAAACAGTAGAAGGAAGTTGTTCCGACCACGGCAGACAGGCTCAGCTCATGCCAGAGCACCATCTCACATGGAACCAAGCACTCTGCCTTCAGGATTGTTAAGGCCTGCCATAGGAGTGACTTATAGGTTACCAGGTGTCCCATTTAAGGTTAGGTATAGGTATACTACACCTAAGTAAGAGGTGATTACACCAACTTACCCCAGCTGAGTGATCAGCCAGTTGTGTCAGATTGTTAGGCCAAGCCTGGGGTGGCATAATACATGCTTCAGCCCCTGGCAGGCCTTGGATACACCAATGCCCTGGGTACCTAGTGTACACTGGTACAGGGGCTGACAGGGTGATCCAACCAATTGGGTATGTACCTAGGGTTCATGGAGTCCATTTTACAGAGAGAGCAGATAACCTGAGAGCCTGAATGGCAGGATCTCAGGCCAACTAAGTCGAAAAACCAGCTAGACACTAGGCAAAAATTTGGGGGTAACCATAGTCAGATATCCACCTTCCTACACCTATGCACCCGCTTCCTGTGGGTGAGGTAAAGCTGGTACTCCGGTGCCCATGTGTAGTAATACATCTCTAGTGCCTGTGTTCCAAATCTTAAGTTCCTAGTCAACCCGGAAGATCTCCTTTGCAGTAACTTTGTACTTTTTACGCACCCATTGAAACCTATGGGAGCACGCGTGTGACTATTTGCTCTGCACACGCCACCCGTGGACCTCCTGGTCACTAACTGACGTTAGCTCCTTGTAGGCCCAGCGATTCTAGAGGCCCTAGGCCTTTTCCCTTTTCTGTTCGTGGTACTTATACCACTATTTTAGTATATGGTTTGAGTGGCCACCAGGGCCTATCCATATAACGTGCAACTTCTGTGTATTCTGTGATAATCTTGTTTGACGATTTGTGCTCCTGTGCTCATAAAGAGACTAGGGGTTACTTTGAGAAATAAATACATATATATTTTGAATATATATCTGTGTGGTGTCCTTTCATTGGTATAAAAGGGGGTTACATTTGGTAAAACAGCTGGCTTAACACGCTTCACGAGTTTAGCCTCAAAGACTGCTTAGCCTACGCTACCACTAGGGCAGCTAGTCCGAAAAGGTTGACTTACAACCACACCATAAGGGTTGCTTGGCATGGTACAAGGTGATCACTTTAACTAGTGAGCATCATATACCAGGCCAACTTCTCACATTGGTGAGCAGCGGTTGGATTTGAGCTTGCTGTGTTTTACCATTGTAATCTCTTGGTTACCAATTGAAAGATCACATAGGTACCTGTAGGTACATATAAAACAAGATTAGATATACATAAGTTCTACTGAACTTAGTTGTTGTAGAGCAAAGGGAGTAGCACACCCTGACTACAACTACTAGATAGGTTTAGTAGGTAAACACAAGTGTAGGTAGATTGCAACACATCCACCCACACTTAAGAGCAATGGCCGGGGCAGAGGGGTCCACTGTACCCATCTCTGTTGAGAGTGACCCCCAGAGGGCACCATCCAGCTTTGCTACCCTTAATCAGAATGAGCTCAGGCATTTGGCAACTCTTAGAGGCCTTAAACAGCCCAAGAACCCAAACTCTGCTGAGCTCAGAGAGCTCTTACAGAATGATGAGAATCAGAGAGCACTCAAGAAAGCTTCCCAGTTAGCCCCCTTAGGGTCAGGAACAGGAGGCCCCCCTTCTGAAGATACTACAGAGGTACCCAGTTCCAATAGCCATCCCTTAGATGAGAACCATACTACAGGGGAGGAAAGTGGTGAGGATACAGAAAGTAGTGATGATGAAGGGAGAACTAGCCCAGTGCCAAGTATTATACTTGGCCCAGCTCAACTAAGGCTATTGGGGACTGACAATGGGTTCACCCCATTGGATCTCCCCAGTGGACTTAACACAGGGCTTGGGAGGCAAAGGAATCACTCAGGTGACTCCAATGCTTCTCATGGCTCTAGAGGCTCTCAAGGTCACTCCAGGAAAAGGATGACCACCCCTCAGAGGAGGGAACATGAGGCCAGAATGCAGGAAGCCCAGCTGAGGATCAGGAAGCAGGAGCTAGAAGTAGCCCTGATGGAAGAAAAACTGAACAAGGCTAGGCAACCTAGAGAGAGTGGGTCTATACCCACTGGTGGCAGCATTGTCCCTAAGGACAAAGATAGGGTCTTTGACAATAGGAACCTGTCTAAGGTTGTGCCCCCCTACAAAAGTGGGGATGACATCCACAAATGGATAACTGCTCTTGAGAGAGCCTGCAAAGTACAGCAGGTTCCTGAAGACCAGTGGGCAGCAATCCTCTGGCTCTCCTTTGAAGGAAGAGGCAGAGACAGACTCCTCACTGTTAGAGAAGAGGATGTCAGAAACTACAGAGTCCTGAAGAGTGTTCTGGTAGATGGGTTAGGCTTAACCACTGAACAGTACAGGTTAATGTTCAGAGACACCCAAAAGACACAGACTCAGGACTGGTCTGAATATGTTGAATGTGCCACTAAGGCTTTGGAGGGTTGGTTGCTGGGAAGTAAGGTATCTGATTTTACAGGATTGTATAATTTGATGATGAGAGAACAGATTTTAAATAACTGTCAAAACCAGCAACTGCATCAACACTTGGTTGACTCTGATCTGACCTCTCCCCAAGAATTGGGAAAGAAGGCAGACAAATGGGTCAGAACCAGGGTTAAGCAAAAGAACCAGAACCAGGGCCAAGGGGGTGATCAGAAGAAAACAGACCAAAAGGGTGGAGATCAGAAACCTAAAGACCAGAAGTCTTCAACAGGGCCCCAAACTACTGCTAAGGAGGGTGGGTCCCAACAGTCCAAGAAGAAGAAAGAAGGTCAGAAGAAACCCTGGTGCAATCATTGTAAAAATACAACTCACTGGACTAGTGATTGCAAAAAGGGTGGAGCCCCCAACACTGTTGCCCCTAAGGCACCTGCTCCCAGTACTACTGTTAGCAGTGTTGGTCCCCAGACAAAGGGTGTAGTGGGAATCACTATGGGAACTGAAGGAGATTCTGACTTAGACAGAACCCTTACACAGGCAGTCTTGATCTGTGATGGGGACATTGATTTGTCCCTGACTGTGAGCCCCAGTAACCTGGGCAAGTACAGACAGACTCCTTTAATTAATGACAAAGTGGCTCAAGCCTACAGGGACACATGTGCCAGTGTCACTATGGTGACACCAGGCTTTGTGGACCCTGGACAGTACATACCAGGTGAGAACTACCTGGTGACCAATGCCAGCAATGCCACTACTTCACATAGTGTGGCAGTTGTTAACTTCTCATGGGGAGGGGTAACTGGCCTCAAAAGGGTTGTGGTTAGTGCAGACCTCCCAGTAGAATGTTTGTTGGGCAATGACCTAGAGAGTTCTCTATGGTCAGAAGTGGAGTACAGGACTCATGCAGAGATGTTAGGTATATCATCACATGTCCTTGCTGTGACCAGGTCACAGGCCAAAAAGTGCCTCACTGAACCTCAGGTCTTGGATCCTGGAACAATGGACCAAGCACCTACCAAGAAGAAGAACAGGAGGGTCAAGGCTGTGCCTTCCCCCCTGCCTCAGAGTGATGATCAGCCTTCCCAGGAAGCTGATCTAGAGGACCCTGAAGGAACTGTCCCTGAAGAGCTTGAACCTGATCAGGTTGAGTTTCTGGGGACAGGGGGACCTTCAAGGGCTGACGTGAGGCAGGCTCAGTTATCCTGTCCCTCTCTTGAACCCCTCAGACAGCTGGCTGCTGCTGAGGCTGCTGGGAATGCTCAAGGTACCCATAAAGTGTATTGGGATGAAGGGCTCCTTTATTCAGAGGCTAGAGACCCCAAGCCTGGTGCTACCAGGAGGTTGGTCATACCTCTGCAATTTAGGGGCTTCCTTCTTACCTTGGCCCATGACATTCCTTTAGCAGGACACTTAGGCCAGAACAAGACCTGGGACAGGCTTGTCCCTCACTTTCACTGGCCTCATATGAATGAAGATACAAAGGAGTTTTGTCGCTCCTGTGTCACCTGCCAAGCCAGTGGCAAATCAGGTGGCACAACAAAGGCCCCACTAATACCACTACCTGTGGTGGGGGTCCCCTTTGAAAGAGTGGGAATAGACATAGTGGGTCCCATGGATCCTCCCACTGCATCTGGGCACAGATTTATACTGGTGGTAGTGGATCATGCCACCAGGTATCCAGAGGCAATTCCCCTTAGGACCACTACAGCTCCTGGTATGGCCAGGGCCCTGCTGGGAGTATTCTCCAGAGTGGGGTTTCCTAAGGAGGTAGTATCTGACAGAGGTACCAACTTTATGTCAGGATACTTAACAGCTATGTGGAAGGAATGTGGTGTCAACTACAAGTTCACCACCCCTTATCACCCACAATGCAATGGGCTTGTTGAGAGATTCAACAAGACCCTAAAGGGTATGATCAAAGGATTACCTGAAAAGCTCAGGCGAAGATGGGACATCCTTCTACCCTGCCTTCTGTTTGCTTACAGAGAGGTCCCACAAAAAGGAGTTGGCTACAGCCCCTTTGAATTGTTGTTTGGGCACCCTGTGAGAGGCCCACTGTGTTTGGTGAAGGAAGGATGGGAGTTACCTCTCAAAAAGCCTAAGCTAGACATAGTGGACTATGTACTTGGTCTCCGCTCCAGGATGGCTGAGTATATGGAGAAGGCATCTAAAAACCTTGAGGCAAGCCAGGCCTTACAGAAAGCTTGGCATGACCAAAAGGCTGTCTTGGTTGAGTTTCAGCCAGGACAGAAGGTATGGGTGTTGGAGCCAGTGGCCCCAGCAGCACTCCAAGACAAATGGTCTGGACCCCATACAATCCTGGAAAAAAAGGGAGAGGTCACCTACTTGGTGGACCTAGGAACTCCCAGGAGTCCCCACCGGGTACTCCATGTTAACAGGCTTAAAGCATATGTTGACAGGGCAGACATGGGCTTGCTCATGGCTACAGATGAGGGACAGGAGGAAGAGAGTGACCCTCTCCCAGACCTGTTGTCTCAGAACCCTGAAGATGGCTCAGTTGAAGGAGTGACCCTTGGAGGCAACCTCACTGCCCATCAGCAGACTGAATGTAGACAGGTTATACAATCATTTTCACATATGTTTTCCTTGATACCTAGTCAAACTGACTGGTGTACCCATGTTGTGGACACTGGTGACAGTCTGCCTGTAAAGAACAAGCTTTACAGACAACCTGACCACGTCAGGGACTGTATAAAGGCTGAGGTACATAAAATGCTGGAATTAGGTGTCATTGAACCCTCAGAGAGCCCCTGGGCTAGCCCAGTGGTTCTGGTCCCCAAACCTCACACCAAAGATGGCAAGAGAGAGATGAGGTTCTGTGTGGATTACAGAGGACTCAATGCTGTCACCAGGACAGATGCACACCCTATTCCAAGGGCAGATGAGCTCATAGACAAACTAGCTTCTGCAAAGTTTTTGAGCACATTTGACTTGACAGCTGGCTATTGGCAAATCAGATTAGCTGAGGAGTCTAAGGCCAAAACAGCATTCTCAACCCCAGGTGGGCATTATCAGTTTGTGGTGATGCCCTTTGGTCTGAAGAATGCACCTGCCACCTTCCAAAGGTTGGTGAACCAAGTCCTTACTGGGTTGGATGACTTTTGTGCAGCATATCTTGATGACATTGCTGTCTTTAGCTCCACCTGGGAGGATCACCTGATCCACCTGAAGAAGGCTCTTGAGGCCCTGCAGAGGGCAGGCCTCACTATCAAGGCTACTAAGTGCCAGATAGGGCAGAGTAAGGTTGTGTATTTGGGCCACCTTGTAGGTGGAGGCCAAGTTCAACCACTGGAGAGTAAGATACAATCCATCAAGGATTGGTCCCCTCCAACCACCCAGACTCAAGTTCGAGCTTTCTTGGGCTTGACTGGGTATTACAGGAAGTTTGTTAAGAACTATGGGTCCATTGTGACTCCTCTTAATGATCTGACATCCAAGAAGATGCCCAAAAAGGTTCAGTGGACAGTAAGCTGTCAAAAGGCATTTGATGACCTGAAGGAGGCCATGTGCTCTGCACCTATCCTGAAAAGTCCTGACTACTCCAAAGAGTTTATTGTCCAAACAGATGCTTCTGAGTTGGGTGTGGGAGCTGTGCTGTCACAACTTAATGTAGATGGTCAAGACCAACCCATTGCTTTTATTAGCAGAAGGTTGACCCCCAGAGAGAAGAATTGGTCAGCTATTGAGAGGGAGGCCTTTGCTGTGGTGTGGGCCCTGAAGA
Organism: Triturus cristatus; assembly: GCF_964204655.1. Classification (NCBI taxonomy): domain Eukaryota; kingdom Metazoa; phylum Chordata; class Amphibia; order Caudata; family Salamandridae; genus Triturus; species Triturus cristatus. The sequence continues at coordinate 113,041 of NW_028187800.1, read as the reverse complement.
AGCTGAGGCCATACTTGTTTGGCACTCACTTCAAGATTCAGACCGACCATAAGCCCCTCTTGTGGCTAAATCAGATGAAGGGTGAAAATCCCAAACTGCTTAGGTGGTCCATTTCCCTACAGGGGATGGACTTTACAGTGGAGCACCGGCCAGGTACTGACCATGGGAATGCAGATGGTCTCTCCAGGTACTTCCACTTAGGACATGAAGACGAGACTGGTCAAGGCTAGTTTAATGTCCCAGCGTTTGGGGGGGGGTTGTGTAGGAGAGTAGGGTCTGCTATCCTATGGTCACCCCAAATTTTTGCTTTTTGCTTCACTGGTTTTTGACATACTGAGGCTGTGGGCCTGCCAATCAGACCCCCAGCCTGCTGTTCTCTCTACTAAATTAAAACTATGCACCCTAGGTGCATAACCAATTGGAAGTGGATCACCCTGTCAGCCCCTGTACCAGTGTACACTAGGTACCCAGGGCATTGGTGTACCCAAGGCCTGCCAAGGGCTGCAGCATGTATTATGCCACCCCAGGCTTGGCCTAACAATCTGACACAACTGGCTGATCACTCAGCTGGGGTAAGTTGGTGTAATCACCTCTTACTTAGGTGTAGTATACCTATACCTAACCTTAAATGGGACACCTGGTAACCTATAAGTCACTCCTATGGCAGGCCTTAACAATCCTGAAGGCAGAGTGCTTGGTTCCATGTGAGATGGTGCTCTGGCATGAGCTGAGCCTGTCTGCAGTGGTCGGAACAACTTCCTTCTACTGTTTCCAGATATCATCATACCATATACTCTTAAGTGCATTATGAACCTCGCGGTTAAATGCTATCTTTGGTTTGGCGTTATCAAAACATGTCGAGTAAGGTGTCATACGAATTGGAATACTAACCCCTCCCCAATTCTGGCGACGGGGTTAGCATTCCACCCTTCTAGAGGGACACGACATGTACAGTACCTGAAACCCGGGTAAAATCAGACATAGCCTCAGCTCCACAAAATGGATGCTGCCACCACAGACACAAGTATGCCCTCCTGCTGCTGGGAGTCCTTCCAGCTTGGGAGGTGTGGACAAAGGGTTTCCTGCCAGGGGAGGTGCGTGCACCACCCCAGACAGGATTTTGTGTATTGGTCAGGTAGGGCTTGAAAGAAACCAGACATGCCTGTGGCTCACAAGGAGCCTCGGTGCATATGCCAGTTCAAACCGGTCCTGGGGCACACCAGTCCCGGGCCTGGGGCGAGCTGGACAAAGGATTGGGGGTGTAACCACCCCCCTTCCTGGTCCCACCCATAGGGAGGGACCTAGCAGGTAGTCCGGCCCCTAGAATCCGCTTAAAGGTAGGAGCTGTGTCCTAAGACTTCAGACATCCTGGAATCAACTTAAAACTAAGAAGAAGACGGGAACTTCGACGCTCTGCTGCACAGAGGACTGAAGCCAATCTCCCCTGTGGTCAGGGAGTGACCACCTTGCTAACGCAAGCACCATCCAGCGAATCACCGTCTGCTTTGCCGCCGCCTCCCGCCGGAGCCCGAGCCCAGAGACTGACAAGACCTGGACCTCCAGACCTCTCACCGCCCGATCCACAGTCCCTGAAAAGAGGAGACCCGTGGAGGCACCGAGACACGTGGAGCCAGCCATCTTGGAACGACTACGACAAGCTGACAAGTGCAACAACAGAGGCTCCCTCCAAGTTGTGCTTTGGGTCCTGAGAAGCCCAACCCTCGAGCAGCATCTGCACCAAAGGTGAGCCCTCCAGCATCTCCACGATCTGCGTGGGGCCCTTCTGCATTTTGCCACTCGACGCGCCTAACCGGTTGCTGGCCCGCTGGCTAGTGGCCATCTTGGCGACGAAATCTACAACAAACACCGCTGGTCTGGTTGCTCCAGACTGGCCCTTGCTCCCCTCCAAAGGAGCAATCCCTCTGACCTTGCTGGTCAGAACCAACAGCTGATTTCCGAATCCTCCTGCAATTGCTTTTGCCAAGGCTTGTTTGCTTCGATCAAGTCGCCGACACCGCCGACAGCGAGAGCCTGCGTGGGACAGCTCGTGAGCCGACTCCTGGACGTCGTCGACCTTCAGGGACCACGTGGCCGCGGAGACAAGCTACCCCTCATCACCTGTTTGCACCCGACATCGCCTGGTACCCACCTGGTGCCACGCTGGTCACTGGCTAGTGACTGTGAACACTGTCCCCTCTGCTTACAGGTCTTCAACATCTCCGATCCACTCTTGGATCCACTGCATCTCTCCCGGACCGACCGCCTGCAGCATCTTTGTCTTCAAGCTCCACGGAACAGATAGAAGAAACCCGACGCACTTTGAGGCCTATGCACCCGCTTCCTGTGGGTGAGGTAAAGCTGGTACTCCGGTGCCCATGTGTAGTAATACATCTCTAGTGCCTGTGTTCCAAATCTTAAGTTCCTAGTCAACCCGGAAGATCTCCTTTGCAGTAACTTTGTACTTTTTACGCACCCATTGAAACCTATGGGAGCACGCGTGTGACTATTTGCTCTGCACACGCCACCCGTGGACCTCCTGGTCACTAACTGACGTTAGCTCCTTGTAGGCCCAGCGATTCTAGAGGCCCTAGGCCTTTTCCCTTTTCTGTTCGTGGTACTTATACCACTATTTTAGTATATGGTTTGAGTGGCCACCAGGGCCTATCCATATAACGTGCAACTTCTGTGTATTCTGTGATAATCTTGTTTGACGATTTGTGCTCCTGTGCTCATAAAGAGACTAGGGGTTACTTTGAGAAATAAATACATATATATTTTGAATATATATCTGTGTGGTGTCCTTTCATTGGTATAAAAGGGGGTTACATTTGGTAAAACAGCTGGCTTAACACGCTTCACGAGTTTAGCCTCAAAGACTGCTTAGCCTACGCTACCACTAGGGCAGCTAGTCCGAAAAGGTTGACTTACAACCACACCATAAGGGTTGCTTGGCATGGTACAAGGTGATCACTTTAACTAGTGAGCATCATATACCAGGCCAACTTCTCACAAGTGGGGATGACATCCACAAATGGATAACTGCTCTTGAGAGAGCCTGCAAGGTACAGCAGGTTCCTGAAGACCAGTGGGCAGCAATCCTCTGGCTCTCCTTTGAAGGAAGAGGCAGAGACAGACTCCTCACTGTTAGAGAAGAGGATGTCAGAAACTACAGAGTCCTGAAGAGTGTTCTGGTAGATGGGTTAGGCTTAACCACTGAACAGTACAGGTTAATGTTCAGAGACACCCAAAAGACACAGACTCAGGACTGGTCTGAATATGTTGAATGTGCCACTAAGGCTTTGGAGGGTTGGTTGCTGGGAAGTAAGGTATCTGATTTTACAGGATTGTATAATTTGATGATGAGAGAACAGATTTTAAATAACTGTCAAAACCAGCAACTGCATCAACACTTGGTTGACTCTGATCTGACCTCTCCCCAAGAATTGGGAAAGAAGGCAGACAAATGGGTCAGAACCAGGGTTAAGCAAAAGAACCAGAACCAGGGCCAAGGGGGTGATCAGAAGAAAACAGACCAAAAGGGTGGAGATCAGAAACCTAAAGACCAGAAGTCTTCAACAGGGCCCCAAACTACTGCTAAGGAGGGTGGGTCCCAACAGTCCAAGAAGAAGAAAGAAGGTCAGAAGAAACCCTGGTGCAATCATTGTAAAAATACAACTCACTGGACTAGTGATTGCAAAAAGGGTGGAGCCCCCAACACTGTTGCCCCTAAGGCACCTGCTCCCAGTACTACTGTTAGCAGTGTTGGTCCCCAGACAAAGGGTGTAGTGGGAATCACTATGGGAACTGAAGGAGATTCTGACTTAGACAGAACCCTTACACAGGCAGTCTTGATCTGTGATGGGGACATTGATTTGTCCCTGACTGTGAGCCCCAGTAACCTGGGCAAGTACAGACAGACTCCTTTAATTAATGACAAAGTGGCTCAAGCCTACAGGGACACATGTGCCAGTGTCACTATGGTGACACCAGGCTTTGTGGACCCTGGACAGTACATACCAGGTGAGAACTACCTGGTGACCAATGCCAGCAATGCCACTACTTCACATAGTGTGGCAGTTGTTAACTTCTCATGGGGAGGGGTAACTGGCCTCAAAAGGGTTGTGGTTAGTGCAGACCTCCCAGTAGAATGTTTGTTGGGCAATGACCTAGAGAGTTCTCTATGGTCAGAAGTGGAGTACAGGACTCATGCAGAGATGTTAGGTATATCATCACATGTCCTTGCTGTGACCAGGTCACAGGCCAAAAAGTGCCTCACTGAACCTCAGGTCTTGGATCCTGGAACAATGGACCAAGCACCTACCAAGAAGAAGAACAGGAGGGTCAAGGCTGTGCCTTCCCCCCTGCCTCAGAGTGATGATCAGCCTTCCCAGGAAGCTGATCTAGAGGACCCTGAAGGAACTGTCCCTGAAGAGCTTGAACCTGATCAGGTTGAGTTTCTGGGGACAGGGGGACCTTCAAGGGCTGACTTGAGGCAGGCTCAGTTATCCTGTCCCTCTCTTGAACCCCTCAGACAGCTGGCTGCTGCTGAGGCTGCTGGGAATGCTCAAGGTACCCATAAAGTGTATTGGGATGAAGGGCTCCTTTATTCAGAGGCTAGAGACCCCAAGCCTGGTGCTACCAGGAGGTTGGTCATACCTCTGCAATTTAGGGGCTTCCTTCTTACCTTGGCCCATGACATTCCTTTAGCAGGACACCTAGGCCAGAATAAGACCTGGGACAGACTTGTCCCTCACTTTCACTGGCCTCACATGAATGAAGATACAAAGGAGTTTTGTCGCTCCTGTGTCACCTGCCAAGCCAGTGGCAAATCAGGTGGCACAACAAAGGCCCCCCTAATACCACTACCTGTGGTGGGGGTCCCCTTTGAAAGAGTGGGAATAGACATAGTGGGTCCCATGGATCCTCCCACTGCATCTGGGCACAGATTTATACTGGTGGTAGTGGATCATGCCACCAGGTATCCAGAGGCAATTCCCCTTAGGACCACTACAGCACCTGTTGTGGCCAGGGCCCTGCTAGGAGTATTCTCCAGAGTGGGGTTTCCTAAGGAGGTAGTATCTGACAGAGGTACCAACTTTATGTCAGGATACTTGACAGCTATGTGGAAGGAATGTGGTGTCAACTACAAGTTCACCACCCCTTATCACCCACAATGCAATGGGCTTGTTGAGAGATTCAACAAGACCCTAAAGGGTATGATCAAAGGATTACCTGAAAAGCTCAGGCGAAGATGGGATATCCTTCTACCCTGCCTTCTGTTTGCTTACAGAGAGGTCCCACAAAAAGGAGTTGGCTACAGCCCCTTTGAATTGTTGTTTGGGCACCCTGTGAGAGGCCCACTGTGTTTGGTGAAGGAAGGATGGGAGTTACCTCTCAAAAAGCCTAAGCTAGACAGTGTGGACTATGTACTTGGTCTCCGCTCCCGGATGGCTGAGTATATGGAGAAGGCATCCAAAAACCTTGAGGCAAGCCAGGCCTTACAGAAAGCTTGGCATGACCAAAAGGCTGTCTTGGTTGAGTATCAGCCAGGACAGAAGGTATGGGTGTTGGAGCCAGTGGCCCCAGCAGCACTCCAAGACAAATGGTCTGGACCCCATACAATCCTGGAAAAGAAGGGAGAGGTCACCTACTTGGTGGACCTAGGAACTCCCAGGAGTCCCCACCGGGTACTCCATGTTAACAGGCTTAAAGCATATGTTGACAGGGCAGACATGGGCTTGCTCATGGCTACAGATGAGGGACAGGAGGAAGAGAGTGACCCTCTCCCAGACCTGTTGTCTCAGAACCCTGAAGATGGCTCAGTTGAAGGAGTGACCCTTGGAGGCAACCTCACTGCCCATCAGCAGACTGAATGTAGACAGGTTCTACAATCATTTTCACATATGTTTTCCTTGATACCTAGTCAAACTGACTGGTGTACCCATGTTGTGGACACTGGTGACAGTCTGCCTGTAAAGAACAAACTTTATAGACAACCTGACCACGTCAGGGACTGTATAAAGGCTGAGGTACATAAAATGCTGGAATTAGGTGTCATTGAACCCTCAGAGAGCCCCTGGGCTAGCCCAGTGGTTCTGGTCCCCAAACCTCACACCAAAGATGGCAAGAGAGAGATGAGGTTCTGTGTGGATTACAGAGGACTCAATGCTGTCACCAGGACAGATGCACACCCTATTCCAAGGGCAGATGAGCTCATAGACAAACTAGCTTCTGCAAAGTTTTTGAGCACATTTGACTTAACAGCTGGCTATTGGCAAATCAGATTAGCTGAGGAGTCTAAGGCCAAAACAGCATTCTCAACCCCAGGTGGGCACTACCAGTTTGTGGTGATGCCCTTTGGTCTGAAGAATGCACCTGCCACCTTCCAAAGGCTGGTGAACCAAGTCCTTACTGGGTTGGATGACTTTTGCGCAGCATATCTTGATGACATTGCTGTCTTTAGTTCCACCTGGGAGGATCACCTGATCCACCTGAAGAAGGCTCTTGAGGCTCTGCAAAGGGCAGGCCTCACTATCAAGGCTACTAAGTGCCAGATAGGGCAGAGTAAGGTTGTGTATTTGGGCCACCTTGTAGGTGGAGGCCAAGTTCAACCACTGGAGAGTAAGATACAATCCATCAAGGACTGGTCCCCTCCAACCACCCAGACTCAAGTTCGAGCTTTCTTGGGCTTGACTGGGTACTACAGGAAGTTTGTTAAGAACTATGGGTCCATTGTGACTCCTCTTAATGATCTGACATCCAAGAAGATGCCCAAAAAGGTTCAGTGGACAGTAAGCTGTCAAAAGGCATTTGAAGACCTGAAGAAGGCCATGTGCTCTGCACCTATCCTGAAAAGTCCTGACTACTCCAAAGAGTTTATTGTCCAAACAGATGCTTCTGAGTTGGGTGTGGGAGCTGTGCTGTCACAACTTAATGTAGATGGTCAAGACCAACCCATTGCTTTTATTAGCAGAAGGTTGACCCCCAGAGAGAAGAATTGGTCAGCTATTGAGAGGGAGGCCTTTGCTGTGGTGTGGGCCCTGAAGAAGCTGAGGCCATACTTGTTTGGCACTCACTTCAAGATTCAGACCGACCATAAGCCCCTCTTGTGGCTAAATCAGATGAAGGGTGAAAACCCCAAACTGCTTAGGTGGTCCATTTCCCTACAGGGGATGGACTTTACAGTGGAGCACCGGCCAGGTACTGACCATGGGAATGCAGATGGTCTCTCCAGGTACTTCCACTTAGGACATGAAGACGAGACTGGTCAAGGCTAGTTTAATGTCCCAGCGTTTGGGGGGGGGTTGTGTAGGAGAGTAGGGTCTGCTATCCTATGGTCACCCCAAATTTTTGCTTTTTGCTTCACTGGTTTTTGACATATTGAGGCTGTGGGCCTGCCAATCAGACCCCCAGCCTGCTGTTCTCTCTACTAAATTAAAACTATGCACCCTAGGTGCATAACCAATTGGAAGTGGATCACCCTGTCAGCCCCTGTACCAGTGTACACTAGGTACCCAGGGCATTGGTGTACCCAAGGCCTGCCAAGGGCTGCAGCATGTATTATGCCACCCCAGGCTTGGCCTAACAATCTGACACAACTGGCTGATCACTCAGCTGGGGTAAGTTGGTGTAATCACCTCTTACTTAGGTGTAGTATACCTATACCTAACCTTAAATGGGACACCTGGAAACCTATAAGTCACTCCTATGGCAGGCCTTAACAATCCTGAAGGCAGAGTGCTTGGTTCCATGTGAGATGGTGCTCTGGCATGAGCTGAGCCTGTCTGCAGTGGTCGGAACAACTTCCTTCTACTGTTTCCAGATATCGTCATACCATATACTCTTAAGTGCATTATGAACCTCGCGGTTAAATGCTATCTTTGGTTTGGCTTTATCAAAACATGTCGAGTAAGGTGTCATACGAATTGGAATACTAACCCCTCGCCAATTCTGGCGACGGGGTTAGCATTCCACCCTTCTAGAGGGACACGACATGTACAGTACCTGAAACCCGGGTAAAATCAGACATAGCCTCAGCTCCACAAAATGGATGCTGCCACCACAGACACAAGTCTGCCCTCCTGCTGCTGGGAGTCCTTCCAGCTTGGGAGGTGTGGACAAAGGGTTTCCTGCCAGGGGAGGTGCGTGCACCACCCCAGACAGGATTTTGTGTATTGGTCAGGTAGGGCTTGAAAGAAACCAGACATGCCTGTAGCTCACAAGGAGCCTCGGTGCATATGCCAGTTCAAACCGGTCCTGGGGCACACCAGTCCCGGGCCTGGGGCGAGCTGGACAAAGGATTGGGGGTGTAACCACCCCCCTTCCTGGTCCCACCCTTAGGGAGGGACCTAGCAGGTAGTCCGGCCCCTAGAATCCGCTTAAAGGTAGGAGCTGTGTCCTAAGACTTCAGACATCCTGGAATCAACTTGAAACTAAGAAGAAGACGGGAACTTCGACATTCTGCTGCACAGAAGACTGAAGAAAATCTCCCCTGTGGTCAGGGAGTGACCACCTTGCTAACGCAAGCACCATCCAGCGAATCACCGTCTGCTTTGCCGCCGCCTCCCGCCGGAGCCCGAGCCCAGAGACTGACAAGACCTGGACCTCCAGACCTCTCACCACCCGATCCACAGTCCCTGCAAAGAGGAGACCCGTGGAGGCACCGAGATACGTGGAGCCAGCCATCTTGGAACGACTACGACAAGCTGACAAGTGCAACAACCGAGGCTCCCTCCAAGTTGTGCTTTGGGATCTGAGAAGCCCAACCCCCGAGCAGCATCTGCACCAAAGGTGAGCCCTCCAGCATCTCCACGATCTGCGTGGGGCCCTTCTGCATTTTGCCACTCGACGCGCCTAACCGGTTGCTGGCCCGCTGGCTAGTGGCCATCTTGGCGACGAACTCTACGAAATACACTGCTGGTCTGGTTGCTCCAGACTGGCCCTTGCTCCCCTCCAAAGGAGCAATCCCTCTGACCTTGCTGGTCAGAACCAACAGCTGATTTCCGAATCCTCCTACAATTGCTTTTGCCAAGGCTTGTTTGCTTCGATCAAGTCGCCGACACCGCCGACAGCGAGAGCCTGCGTGGGACAGCTCGTGAGCCGACTCCTGGACGTCGTCGACCTTCAGGGACCACGTGGCTGCGGAGACAAGCTACCCCTCATCACCTGTTTGCACCCAACATCGCCTGGTACCCACCTGGTGCCACGCTGGTCACTGGCTAGTGACTGTGAACACTGTCCCCTCTGCTTACAGGTCTTCAACATCTCCGATCCACTCTTGGATCCACTGCATCTCTCCCGGACCGACCGCCTGCAGCATCTTTGTCTTCAAGCTCCACGGAACAGATAGAAGAAACCCGACGCACTTCGAGGCCTATGCACCCGCTTCCTGTGGGTGAGGTAAAGCTGGCACACCTGTGCCCAAGTGTAGTATTACATCTCTAGTGCCTGTGTTCCAAATCTTGAGTTCCTAGTCCATCCGGAAGATCCTCTTTGCAGTAACTTTGTACTCTTTACGCACCCATTGAAACCTATGGGAGCACGCGTGTGACTATTTGCTCTGCACACGCCACCCGTGGACCTCCTGGTCACTAACTGACGTTAGCTCCTTGTAGGCCCAGCGATTCTAGAGGCCCTAGGCCTTTTCCCTTTTCTGTTCGTGGTACTTATACCACTATTTTAGTATATGGTTTGAGTGGCCACCAGGGCCTATCCATATAACGTGCAACTTCTGTGTATTCTGTGATAATCTTGTTTGACGATTTGTGCTCCTGTGCTCATAAAGAGACTAGGGGTTACTTTGAGAAATAAATACATATATATTTTGAATATATATCTGTGTGGTGTCCTTTCATTGGTATAAAAGGGGGTTACATTTGGTAAAACAGCTGGCTTAACACGCTTCACGAGTTTAGCCTCAAAGACTGCTTAGCCTACGCTACCACTAGGGCAGCTAGTCCGAAAAGGTTGACTTACAACCACACCATAAGGGTTGCTTGGCATGGTACAAGGTGATCACTTTAACTAGTGAGCATCATATACCAGGCCAACTTCTCACACACAACCATACACACCACACACACAACCACATACCACACACCCAACCACACACCCATTCACACAACCACGCACATAACCACACACAACCACACACACACAACCACAACCACACACAGAACCACACACACACACAACCACACATACAACCACACACACAACCACACACACAATCATACACACAACCACACACAACCACATACAACCACACACAACCACACACAGACACAACCACAAAACCATACACACACACAACCACACACACACAACCACACACACAACAAGACACACTCAACCACAGCCACACAATCACACACACACACACAACAACCCACACAACCACACACACAACCACACACAGACACAACCACACATACAATTACACATACACAACCACACACAACCACACCCACACACACACACACACACAACCACACACACAACCACCCACACAACCACACACCATACACACAACCACACACACAACCACGCACACAACTAACAACTACACACAACCACACACCCACAACCCGCACCCACAACCACACACACAACCACACACAACCACACACAACTGCACCCACACACCACAACCACACACACAACCACACACACCACACATACAACCACACATACCACAGACACAACCACACACAGATACAACCACACACACAACCACACACACAACCACACACACAACCACACACTCACACACACAACCACACACAAATACACACCACACACCCAACCACACACCTACGCACACACCCATGCACATAACCACACACACAACCACACACACAACCACAACCACACACACAACCACACACACACACACAACCACATATACAACCACACACACAACCACAAACACAGCCACACACAACCACACACAGACACAACCACACAACCACACATCCACACAACTACACACACAACCACACACACAACCGCACACACACACACACACACACACACACAACACACACACAGACACAACCACACACAGAACCACAACCACCTACACACACAACCACACACAACCACACACTCACAACCACACATACACACACAACCATAACCACACACAGCCACACACACAACCACACACAACCACACATCCACACACAACCACACATCCATACCCACAACTGCACCCACACAACTACACACACAACCACACACAACCACACAACCACAGACACAACCATAACCACACAACCACACAAAACCACACACACAACCACACACATACACAAAACCACGCACACACAACCACACACACAACCACACACACAAACACACACACACACACACAACCACACCCACAACTACACATACACAACCACAACCACACACACAACCACAACCACACACAACCACACACAACCACAACCACACACACCCACAACCACACACACAATCACACACACAACCACACATACAACCACACACACACAACCACACACAACCACACACACAGCCACACACATACACAACCACACCTGCCCCCACACACAACCACAACCACACACATACAACCACACACACAATCACACACACAACTACACACAACCCCACACAACCACACAAAACCATACCCACACACAAGCACACACACATACAACCACACACACACAAACCACACACACACCACCATACACACACAACCATATATACAACCACACAACCACCCACACAACCACACACACACACAACCACACACACAACCACACACAGACACAACCATACACATACCTAAACACACACCACCCACACAAACACACACACACAACCACACACACACACACAATCATACACACACAACCACCCACACAACCACACACACAACCACACACAGACAAAACCACACATATAACCACACACACAACCACACCCACACACACACCACCAAACATATACACACCACCACACACACAACCACACACAACCACACACACTCACATAACCACACACAACCACACACACAACCACTCACACCCACACACAAATACAACCACTCACACCCACACACAACTACAAACATACACACACAACACACGCACAACCACACACACACACACACACACAACCACACACATAACTATACACACAACAACACACACAACCACACACCATACATACAACCATGCACACAACCACACACACAACCACACTGTGAGAAGTTGGCCTGGTATATGATGCTCACTAGTTAAAGTGATCACCTTGTACCATGCCAAGCAACCCTTATGGTGTGGTTGTAAGTCAACCTTTTCGGACTAGCTGCCCTAGTGGTAGCGTAGGCTAAGCAGTCTTTGAGGCTAAACTCGTGATGCGTGTTAAGCAAGCTGTTTTACCAATAGTAACCCCCTTTTATACCAATGAAAGGACACCACACAGATATATATTCAAAATATATATGTATTTATTTCTCAAAGTAACCCCTAGTCTCTTTATGAGCACAGGAGCACAAATCGTCAAACAAGATTATCACAGAATACCAGAAGTTGCACTTTATATGGATAGGCCCTGGTGGCCACTCGAACCATATACTAAAATAGTGGTATAAGTACCACGAACAGAAAAGGGAAAAGGCCTAGGGCCTCTAGAATCGCTGGGCCTACAAGGAGCTAACGTCAGTTAGTGACCAGGAGGTCCACGGGTGGCGTGTGCAGAGCAAATAGTCACACGCGTGCTCCCATAGGTTTCAATGGGTGCGTAAAAAGTACAAAGTTACTGCAAAAGGAATCTTCCGGATGACCTAGGAACTTAAGATTTGGAACACAGGCACTAGAGATGTAATACTACACTTGGGCACAGGTGTGCCAGCTTTACCTCACCCACAGGAAGCGGGTGCATAGGCCTCGAAGTGCGTCGGGTTTCTTCTATCTGTTCCGTGGGGCCTGTAGACAAAAGTGCTGCAGGCGGTCGGTCGGGAAGAGATGCAGTGGATCCAAGAGTGGATCGGAGATGTTGAAGACCTGTAAGCAGAGGGGACAGTGTTCACAGTCACTAGCCAGTGACCAGCGTGGCACCAGGTGGGTACCAGGCGATGTCGGGTGCAAACAGGAAGGAAGGTGTAGCTTGACTCTGCAGCCACGTGGTCCCTGAAGGTCGACGACGTCCAGGAGTCGAGTCACGAGCTGTCCCACGCAGGCTCTCGCTGTCGGCGGTGTCGGCGACTTGATCGAAGCAAACAAGCCTTGGCAAAAGCAGTTGTTGTAGGCAAGGAGTTTAAGCTGATGGTTCTGACCAGCAAGGTCAGAGGAACTGCTCCTTTGGAGGGGAGCAAGGGCCAGTCTGGAGCAACCAGACCAGCGGTGTTTGTCGTAGATTTCGTCGCCAAGATGGCCACTAGCCAGCGGGCCAGCAACCGGTTAGGCGCGTCGAGTGGCAAAATGCAGAAGGGCCCCACGCAGATCGTGGAGATGCTGGAGGGCTCACCTTTGGTGCAGATGCTGCTCGAGGGTTGGGCTTCTCAGGACCCGAAGCACAACTTGGAGGGAGCCTCGGTTGTTGCACTTGTCAGCTTGTCGTAGTCGTTCCAAGATGGCTGGCTCCACGTGTCTCGGTGCCTCCACGGGTCTCCTCTTTGCAGGGACTGTGGATCGGGCGGTGAGAGGTCTGGAGGTCCAGGTCTTGTCAGTCTCTGGGCTCGGGCTCCGGCGGGAGGCGGCGGCAAAGCAGACGTTGATTCGCTGGATGGTGCTTGCGTTAGCAAGGTGGTCACTCCCTGACCACAGGGGAGATTGGCTTCAGTCCTCTGTGCGGCAGAGCGTCGAAGTTCCCGTCTTCTTCTTAGTTTCAAGTTGATTCCAGGATGTCTGAAGTCTTAGGACACAGCTCCTACCTTTATTCGGATTCTAGGGGCCGGACTACCTGCTAGGTCCCTCCCTAAGGGTGGGACCAGGAAGGGGGGTGGTTACACCCCCAATCCTTTGTCCAGCTCGCCCCAGGCCCGGGACTGGTGTGCCCCAGGACCGGTTTGAACTGGCATATGCACCGAGGCTCCTTGTGAGCCACAGGCATGTCTGGTTTCTTTCAAGCCCTACCTGACCAATACACAAAATCCTGTCTGGGGTGGTGCACGCACCTCCCCTGGCAGGAAACCCTTTGTCCACACCTCCCAAGCTGGAAGGACTCCCAGCAGCAGGAGGGCAGACTTGTGTCTGTGGTGGCAGCATCCATTTTGTGGAGCTGAGGCTATGTCTGATTTTACCCGGGTTTCAGGTACTGTACATGTCGTGTCCCTCTAGAAGGGTGGAATGCTAACCCCGTCGCCAGAATTGGCGAGGGGTTAGTATTCCAATTCGTATGACACCTTACTCGACATGTTTTGATAAAGCCAAACCAAAGATAGCATTTAACCGCGAGGTTCATAATGCACTTAAGAGTATATGGTATGACGATATCTGGAAACAGTAGAAGGAAGTTGTTCCGACCACTGCAGACAGGCTCAGCTCATGCCAGAGCACCATCTCACATGGAACCAAGCACTCTGCCTTCAGGATTGTTAAGGCCTGCTATAGGAGTGACTTATAGGTTACCAGGTGTCCCATTTAAGTTTAGGTATAGGTATACTACACCTAAGTAAGAGGTGATTACACCAACTTACCCCAGCTGAGTGATCAGCCAGTTGTGTCAGATTGTTAGGCCAAGCCTGGGGTGGCATAATACATGCTTCAGCCCCTGGCAGGCCTTGGATACACCAATGCCCTGGGTACCTAGTGTACACTGGTACAGGGGCTGACCGGGTGATCCAACCAATTGGGTATGTACCTAGGGTACATGGAGTCCATTTTACAGAGAGAGCAGATAGCCTGAGAGCCTGAATGGCAGGATCTCAGGCCAACTAAGTCGAAAAACCAGCTAGACACTAGGCAAAAATTTGGGGGTAACCATAGTCAGATATCCACCTTCCTACACACACCCAACCACGCACCCACAACCCACACCCACAACCACACACATAACCACACACACAACCACGCACAACCACACACACACAACCGCACACAACAACACATCCACACCCACAACCACACCCACAATCGCTCCCACACACAACCGCACCCACACACAACCACACACACACAACCACACACACACACACACAACCACACCCGCACCCACACACACAACCACACACACCACACACACAACCATACACACCACAGACACAACCACATACACACACAACCACACACACAACCAACTACACACATCATACACACAACCACACACACAACCACACACACACACAATCACACAAACACGCACAAAACCACACACTCACACAACCACACACACAACCATACACACCACACACACAACCACATACCACACACCCAACCACACACCCATTCACACAACCACGCACATAACCACACACAACCACACACACACAACCACAACCACACACAGAACCACACACACACACAACCACACATACAACCACACACACAACCACACACACAACCATACACACAACCACACACAACCACATACAACCACACACAACCACACACAGACACAACCACAAAACCATACACACACACACAACCACACACACACAACCACACACACACAACCACACACACTCAACCACAGCCACACAATCACACACACACACACAACAACCCACACAACCACACACACACACACAACCACACACAGACACAACCACACATACAATCATACATACACAACCACACACAACCACACCCACACACACACACACACACAACCACACATACAACCACACACACAACCACACACCATACACACAACCACACACACAACCACGCACACAACTACACCCAACCACACACCCGCAACCCGCACCCACAACCACACACACAACCACACACAACCACACACAACTGCACCCACACACCACAACCACACACACAACCACACACACCACACACACAACCACACATACCACAGACACAACCACACACAGACACAACCACACACACAACCACACACACAACCACACACACAACCACACACTCACACACACAACCACACACAAATACACACCACACACCCAACCACATACCCACGCACACACCCATGCACATAACCACACACACAACCACACACACAACCACAACCACACACACAACCACACACACACACAACCACATATACAACCACACACACAACCACAAACACAGCCACACACAACCACACACAGACACAACCACACAACCACACAGCCACACAACTACACACACAACCACACACACAACCGCACACACACACACACACACACAACACACACACAGACACAACCACACACAGAACCACAACCACCTACACACATAACCACACACAACCACACACACACAACCACACATACACACACAACCATAACCACACACAGCCACACACACAACCACACACAACCACACATCCACACACAACCACACATCCATACCCACAACTGCACCCACAACTGCACCCACACAACTACACACACAACCACACAACCACACACAACCACACAACCACAGACACAACCATAACCACACAACCACACAAAACCACACACAACCACACACACACACACAACCACGCACACACAACCACACACACAACCACACACACAAACACACACACACAACCACACCCACAACTACACACACACAACCACACACACAACCACAACCACTCACAACCACACACAACCACAACCACACACACCCACAACCACACACACAATCACACACACAACCACACACACAACCAACCACACACACAACCACACACAACCACACACACAACCACACACATACACAACCACACCTGCCCCCACACACAACCACAACCACACACACAACCACACACACAACCACACACAACCACTTACACAACCACTTACACAACCACACATACACAACCACACACACACAACCACACACACACAACCACAGACACAACCACACACAATCACACACCCACAACCATGCACCCACACAACCGCACACAACCACACTCATACACACACAACCACACACACAACCACACCCAAGCACACAAACAACCACGTACACAACCACACACCCAACCACACCCAACCACACATCCACAGCCATACCCACAACTGCACCCACAACTGCACCCACACGCAACCACAGCCACACCCACAACCACACACACAACCACAAACACACACAAAAACACACACACACAACCACAGGCACACAAGCACACACACAACCACACAAGCACACACACAAGCACACACACAACCACATACACACACAACCACACACACCCCACACAACCCCACACACAACCCCACACACAAAGACACACACAAAGACACACACACATACAACCACACACACAACCACACACACATACAACCACACACAACCACACACACCCACAAACACACAACCACACACACACAACCATACACAACCACACATACAACCACACACAACCACACCCAACCACACATCCACAAACATACCCACACAACCACACCCACAAACACACCCACACAACCATACCCACACAACCACACAGAACCACATCCACACCACACACACAACCAAAACCACACACAACCACAACCACACACACATGACCACAACCACACAACCACACACAACCACACACACACAACCACACACACACAACCATACACAACCACACACACAACCACACACAACCACACCCAACCACACATCCACAAACATACCCACACAACCACACCCACAAACACACCCACACAACCATACCCACACAACCACACAGAACCACATCCACACCACACACACAACCAAAACCACACACAACCACAACCACACACACATGACCACAACCACACACAACCACACACACACACACAAACAACTACACACAACCCCACACAACCACACAAAACCACACACACATACAACCACACACACATACAACCACACACACATACAAGCACATACACAACCACACACACACACAATCACACATACACAACCACACACACACACACACAATCACACACACAACCACCCACACAACCACACACAACCACACACACAACCACACACACAACCAAACACACACAACCACTCACACACAACCACACACAACCACTCACACAAACACACTCAACTACCACACACAACCACATACACAACCACACACACTCAACCACAGCCACACACAACCACACTCATACACACACAACCACACACACAACCACACATGCACAACCACACACACAACCACAACCACACACTCAACCACACACACAACCACACACACAACCACACACCCAACAACACCAAACCACACATCCACACCCACAACTGCACCCACACGCAACCACAACAACACACACAACCACACACACACAAAATCACACACACAACCACACACACAACCACACACACATACACAATCACACACACACACACAACCACATCCAACCACACACCCAACCATACCCAACCACACACACAACCACACAACCACAACCACACACAACCACACACACCACACACACACAACCACAACCACACACAACCACACACACCACACACAACCACACACACAATCACACACACAACCACACACACAACCACAACCACACAGACACACAACCACACACAACCACACCCAACCACACACAGACACAACCACACAACCACACACACACACAACCACACACACAACCACACACACATACACACACACACACACACACACAACACACACATAGACACAACCATACACAGAACCACAACCACCTACACACACAACCATACACGACCACACACAACCACACACACACAACCACACACACAAACAACCATAACCACACACAACCACACACAACCACACATCCACACACAACCACACATCCACACCCATACCCACAACTGCACCCACAACTGCACCCACACAACCACACACACACAACCACAAAACCACACACAACCACACAACCACAGACACAACCATAACCACACAACCACACAAAACCACACACACAACCACAACCACACACACACACAACCACGCACACACAACCACACACACAGCCACACACACAAACACACACACACATCCACACCCACAACTACACACACACACAACCACAACCACACACACAACCACACCCAACCACACACAACCACAACCACACCCACCCACAACCACACACACACAATCACACACACAACCACACACACAACCACACACAACCACACACACAACCACACATATACACAACCACACCTGCACCCACACACAACCACACACACAACCATACACACAACCACACACAACCACTTACACAACCACACACACAACCACACACACACACACAACCACACCCACACAACCACACACACACAACCACACACACAACCACACACACACACACAATCACATACACACACACACACACACAACCACAACCACACACAACCACACTCATACACACACAACCACACACACAACCACACACGCACAACCACACACACAACCACAACCACACACACAACCGCACACACAACCACACACACAACCACACACCCAACAACACCCAACCACACATCCACACCCACAACTGCACCCACACGCAACCACAACAACACACACAACCACACACACACAAAATCACACACACAACCACACACACAACCACACACACATACACACAATCACACACACACACACAACCACATCCAACCACACACCCAACCACACCCAACCACACCCAACCACACACACAACCACAACCACACACAACCACACACACCACACACATACAACCACAACCACATACAACCACACACACTACACACAACCAAACACATAACCACACACACAACCACACCCAACCACACCCAACCACACATCCATACCCACACCCGCACCCACACACACCACACACACACAACCACACACACCATACAACCACACACACACCACACACAACCACAAGCACACACAACCACACACAACCACACACAACAACAAACACAACCACACCCAACCACACTCAACCACACTCAACCACACCCAACCACACCCACACAACCACACCCAACCACACCCACACCCAACCATACCCAACCACAACCACACACACACAACCACACACAACCACACCCATCCACACATCCATACCCACACCCGCACCCACACACAACCACAGCCACACAACCACAACCACACACAACCACAACCTCACACAACACACAGCCACACACAAACACAACCACACACACAACCACACACACAACCACACCCACAACCACACACAACAACACACACACAACTACACACAACCACACATCCACACCCACAACCGCACCCACAACCGCACACACATACACAACCGCACCCACACACAACCACACACACACCACACACACACAACCACACACACACACACACAACCACACCCACACACCACACCACACACCACACACACCACACACACAATCACACACACCACAGACACAACCACATACACATACAACCACACACACAACCACACACACAACCACACACACAACCACACACACACAACCACATACACAACCACACACCACACACACAAACACACACCACACACCCAACCACACACACAACCACACCCACAACCACACACAACAACACACACACAACTACACACAACCACACATCCACACCCACAACCGCACCCACAACCGCACACACATACACAACCGCACCCACACACAACCACACACACACCACACACACACAACCACACACACACATACAACCACACCCACACACCACACCCACACC
Source organism: Triturus cristatus (assembly GCF_964204655.1). NCBI lineage: Eukaryota > Metazoa > Chordata > Amphibia > Caudata > Salamandridae > Triturus > Triturus cristatus. The sequence goes on along the minus strand of NW_028187800.1, from coordinate 92,182 downwards.
ACACACCACACACACCACACACACAATCACACACACCACAGACACAACCACATACACACACAACCACACACACAACCACACACACAACCACACACACAAACACACAACCACACACACAACCACACATACAACCACACACACCACACACACAAACACACACCACACACCCAACCACACACCCACGCACACACCCACATACATAACCACACACACAACTACACACACAACTACAACCACACACAGAACCACACACACACACAACCACACATACAACCACACACACAACCACACACACAACCATACACACAACCACACACAACCACACACATCCACACATAGACACAACCACACAACCACACACACACAACCACACACACAACCACACACACAACTGCACACACACACACACACACACACAACACACACACAGACTCAACCACACACAGAACCACAACCACCTACACACACAACCACACACAACCACACACACACAACCACACACACACAACCATAACCACACACAACCACACACAACCACACATCCACACAAAACCACACATCCAAACCCATACCCACAACTGCACCCACAACTGCACCCACACAACCACACACACACAACCACACAACCACACACAACCACACAACCACAGACACAACCATAACCACACAACCATAAAAAACCACACACACAACCACAAACACACACACACACAAAACCATGCACACACAACCACACACACAACCACACCCACAAACACACACCCACACCCACAACTACACACACACACAACCACAACCACACACACAACCACAACCACACCCAACCACACACAACCACAACCACACACACCCACAACCACACACACAATCACACACACAACCACACACAACCACACACACAGCCACACACATACACAACCACACCTGCACCCACACACAACCACAACCACACACACAACCATATACACAACCACACACAACCACTTATACAACCACTTACACAACCGCACACACAACCATACACACACACAACCACACACACACAACCACACACACACAACCACACACACAACCACACACAATCACCCACACACAACCACACACACAACCACACACAGAACCACACACACAACCACACACACAACCACACACACACAACCACAACCATACACACAACCATACACACAACCACACATACACAACCACACACACAACCACACACACAACCACACATACAACCATACACACATTCATACACACAACCACACACACACAACCACACACACACACATACACGTGTTACCATCCTTGTGGGGACTATGTGTGAACACCTGCCTTGTGGGGACTAACCTTTCCAAATGTTTTAAAAATATACCAATAACAGAAAGATGTTAAGAAAAAATTCATTATATAGGATCCTGCTTCAAATTTGCAAATATGTTGTTATTTAATCGTGCGCACAGAACCATCCTTGTGGGGACTTGAACACGTGCTACCATCCTTGTGGGGACCTAGTCCGTAACACAATTTGTGATCAAATACAGTCGAAGGCACATGGCTAAATGTTTATTTTATCAACAAACTACGCAAACAACATTATAATCTATTCATATATGAATTGCTGCATATATTATAGGGGTGTACATTAAAGACAGATTATGTTAATGTGTCAGAAAATATCTTATCATGCTTAATGAAAGACACTTGAAGCTGTATGTAACCTATTTATTAGTGCTTAAAATCTTAGGAGATTCTGGAACTAACACATAAAGACATTATCATATGGAGCCAAGGAATATGGTCAAGTGGAACCCGGAGCTTCATTAGCTGCGTACATTTTTGCTAAAATAGATGTTTAAGTCCCCACAGATATAGTGAGTGAAGATCATTGTGTTTAAGTCTCTATAGAAATAGTGTGTACATTCAAAGCTTAAATCCCATGATAAAGACCGTGAAGCTCATGATGTACAAGTCCACACAGAGGCTGTGTGTAGTTATAGGAATGCTCAAGTCCCCACAGAGATGGCATGTTATTATAGCGATGTTTAAGTCCCCACAAAGATAGTGTGTTACAATAGAGATGTTCAAGTCCCCACAGGGATGGTGTGTTATCATAGTGATGTACAAGTCCCCACAAAGATAGTGTGTTATTACAGTGTAGTTCAAGTCCCCACAAAGAGAGTGTGTTATCACAGAGTAGTTCAAGTCCCCACAAAGAGAGTGTGTTATTATAGCAATGTTTAAGTCCCCACAGAGATAGTGCATGAAGGTGATTGTATTTAAGTCCTCATTAAAATAGGGCCCAATTTACGAAGGTAAACTGAGACAAAAAGTTTAACTTTACTACATTTCAGTATTCACAAAGCCCCATACAGAGAATGTGAAGCTGATGATGTTCAAGTCAAAGCAAACACAAGGAGATGATGGACGGAGTGCATAAACTTTTCAGTCACTCACCTCCAGTCACAGATCTGGGTTGAATCTATTGTTGTTCTTTAGCTCACTTCACCACCCCAGTTCAGACCCAGCTATATGCAAATCAGTCTTGACCCTGTGACTCATGGGAACTGTCCAGCCTGAACTGCCAAGCCTGGTCTTTCCTGGACCGTAAACAAGCATCCTGGGACCGGTATCGGGGTAACATCCCCTCATCAGCCAAGCTAGCTTGAATCCAGTGGCAAAGTGAGCAAGCGACCCACGTCTGGGCATACCCTGCAAACTTAGGGCGAGCAAAGCAAACACAAGGAGATGATGGACGGAGAATTGAAACTTTTCAGACACTCACCCCCAGTCAAAGATCTGGCTTGAATCTATCATCTCCCATTATCACCCAATGTGCTAATTATAAGGTCTAGCAACCAAGAAATGCTGCCTGGGGGCCCTGAGACTGATAAGGATAACGCAGTAACACCCAATTGCCAGTCACGGCCTCAAGCTAATGTTATCACTGGAAATTTGGCACTGGCAATCAAAGCAGCGGGGAAAAAGGGAAGAGAGGCACGTTAAAACCTATTGGTAGCAAGAGGAAACAACCCCCCCGCTCAAAAACTCAACCTACACCTTTGAGTCTATGGAAACGAGGTTCTTCCATTGTATCTGTGAGCCCTGCTGAGCAACCAAATGACAGTATTGAAGAACTGACTGCATTAGAAGCAGCAGTTAACTCTACTTATACACAGACTGAGCATATGACTGTTCATGGCACCTGTGAAAGGCCGAGAGATACTGTACTTGATACCATAATGGACTCTGTTTACGATCGTTTAAAAAATTTGTTGGACAAACAATTTAATGCCCTTTTTAAACGCCTGGACAGATTGGAAAACCTGGTTAAGAAACAGGATACTAATAAAAAAGTTGTCACCATTGCTGATAAAGATAGGGGGGAACAGCATTTAAAATCATTGAAGACAACTAATCAGGCCATATCAAAGGAGAGTAGTGATGGTATGTCTCCCACTCCCGCCGATAACACTGCATGCGAAAAGTGTGGCAACCCCAAAAGTAGTTGCCTTCTTGAACTTACCCCCAGCATGATGCCCCCGCTAAATGCAGCACTTGGCAGCCAGGTCAATAGTAGCATTTCATCCAGAAACTTAGCACCACCTATCCCTGTGCCATCGGCCCCGGTACCCACAAGCAGGGCAAACTGCCCCACATGTCACCTCTCTTACCGAAAAACGGGCTGAGATCCCAGCGGAAGACCTCCTTTACCTACCCCCCGAAGCCTGTCCTTATGTTATAATCTTAGCCGGTGTCCCTCCTCTGAAAAAAGATCAATCAGAGTCTTGGGAACAACTTAAAAATAAAAGTATTGACTGTCTATCTAAGTATAAGGGCCTAGGGATGGTGAACGCCAATGAAATCTTAATGGTGCGACGCGTAGGATGGGTAGGGCCCTCAGAGAAGAACATCTTAGGTGACTGTATAGTTGTAAATTTCAGACGCCCCTCTTTGGTGAAATGGCTACTAAGAGCACAAACCGATCACAATTTCGCCCCAACCCTTATACATTCACTACCCCTGGGCTTTTTTTATAAACCTTCCCCAGGCATACGCAACCTCACTCTCCCGACATATACCACACAGAACCGGTTTTCCGCTCTTTCTAGTCTGGATAGCCAGGACTGACTATTGAGTCAACCATCGAATACTGTCTCAAACCCAGTTGTACCTCCAACAATTTGCCCAGCCGTTGTTGAAACCAGACCCCACGATCCTAACCTAAACGTGTTAAGTTGGAACATTGCAGGGTTAAGATCTAAACTGAATTCTAGAGAGTGGGTTGACCTAGTCAGTAAATATGACATTCTGATGTTCCAGGAGACATGGTGCACACACGATCTGTCCCTTGACGGATTCGTATGTTATAACAGTATTGTGCCCTGTCCCAAAATGGGTCGCCCATGCAGGGGGTTATCAACATGGATAAAGGTCTCAGCTGGATGCAGCACAAAACCCCTGGTGACAAACAATGAAAACTTTCAAGCCACGGTCTATTCACAGGGGGCCACAATTTGTTTAATATATTTTTATAATAATGATTTTACATCACTACCCAATAGGAATTTTTTTAACTTGTTTGAATTTATTGATAAATTAGAAGATGAGCACAGGTGCGGTAAATTGGACGGAATCTGTCTTGGTGGCGACTTTAATGTCAGATTGCACAGCGGCATTGAAAATGTAACCACCACCCCGGCCAGAGTTAACCAATGTAAAAGAGGGGAAGAACTCCGCAATTATACATCCACCGAAACCTAATTAACCTAATGGAAAAGGCTGGGGTTGACTCAATTAAGGGCCCACTGCCAAACTACAGAGGTCGCGGTTGTTCATCTATCATTGATTATGTTTTTATATCATCCTCATTTGTAAACTTTTTAGTAAAGGCTGAGGTTTTATGTACTAGCCAAGGTGACCATAACCCAATTATAACAACTATTAGACTTCTTCCCAAATGTATTACTCAAAGGAAAATAGGGGTTAAACATTTGGAGGCATCAACCGATAAACTCAGAGTGATTTGGAAGGGCATAGATAACAAAACGCTATTTGCACATATGATAAAATCTTATCCTTTATTGGTAGAGACTTGTCTATCAAGTAGCATTTCGGGCGTAGAAATTATTGAGGCCTTTAGTGGCCTATGTGCTGGCATTAAACACACAATCTCAAGACCGGCCACTAATCTAAACCAGAATCCTAGATGGTTTGATGGCATATGCTCACGGGCCAACAGAGACCTCCGTGAAGCTTTAGCAGCTACACCCAGGGACATAACCCGAGTTAGATTTCTGAGAGCTTGCTACAAGAAAGCAACTACAACACGCTCAGATGAGATATTGAGAGAATGCTGGGATAATCTTGCCAGAGCTGCCTCACTTAAGGATGCAAATGGCTTTTGGAAAGAAGTAAAAGCCATGAGGTCTATGGGCTCAAATATTACTCCCATAAGCTGCAATATATCTAGCGAACTATGGGAGGAGCACTTTGCCAGAATTTATACAGCCCCCATAAAGATCCCTAATAGCTGCTCCAGCTCATCAATCCCAAATGTTGTTATAAGCGTGACCGACGTTGAGGATGCTATAAAACAAAGCATAGGGAACAAAGCGCCAGGTCCGGACGGGCTACCGATTGACCTTATAAAACATGAACCAGATTTTTGGGCCCCCCTTTTATGCAATGTTTTTAGTAATTTGACTAATACGGCTATCCCAAGTACCTGGTCGACTAGCATCATCGCGCCCATTTTTAAAAAAGGCGACCGATCCAATCCCAGCTGCTACCGCCCAATTTCCCTAATAGATAACACCCTGAAAATCTTGGGCAGAGACGTGTTCAACAAGATTAGGACTTGGGCGGAAGACAACCAAATCCTAAATCATTGCCAGCTGGGTTTTTGAAGCAATGTTGGAACGGTCGAACAGTGCTTGAATTTAAATCTTATCTTGGGAAAATATATGATTGCTCAAAAAGTTCCACTTTACCTGGGTTTTATGGACTTAACCTCAGCCTTTGAATTCGTAAACAGATCACGCCTATGGGAGGTTCTTTTAAATTATGGGTCAGACGAGGCTTTGGTTCATTTTTTGGCATATTTGCACAGGGATCTGAAGGCACGGGTAAGGATAAATAATGACGCAGAGGTTGCTGGAGATATTGCCATTGGCGGAGGGGTAAGACAAGGGTGTGTTCTAGCCCCTCTACTTTTTATTCTCTACATAAACGAATTACATAACTCTCTGTCCAGGTTGTCTAATGACGTACCAAAAATCAATGGCAAATTACTACCCGTGCTTTTATACGCTGATGATGCGGTACTCATGGGCCGCACCCCTAATGCACTCCACACTTAAGTCTCGGGGTTTGTGTCTTTTATGGCCGAATTGGACCTTTGCACTAATTTAAAAAAATCTTATATTATGACGTGTGGGCCGAAGAAACACAGCATTAATTTTATATCGTCGGGTAATGAATCACTAATATGCACAAGCACTTTTCCTTACCTGGGTTTAGTCTTTTCAGAATCAGGTTCATGGCAGGCCCACGCAGGCCATAGCAGAAATAAATTATTCAAGGCGGTCAATTCTATAATTGGCCTTCGGCAGCCTAAAGAAGTAGAGGTGGTGTTATCTTTAATCAAGATATACAAATCGCAATGTGTACCAACGGCCACCTACGGTGCTGAAGTTTGGGGGTACTCAAAATGTAGCGGGATCCAAATTGAGGAGAATAGATTTTGCAGAAAAATTCTCGGAGCTCAAATCTGTTCCCCAGCTTATATATGCCACAAAGAATTAAATTTACATTACGTGCAGGATTTCATCAGGTCTCGCCCAGCTATATTCTGGTTAAAAATATGGCAGAACCCCGCTGCGATCTTAACAAAAGAGATAATATCAGACTGCCTTAAATGTGACAAAGGTGGCAGTATACCTTGGCTTGCCGCAGTTAAAAATAGTTTAGCCAGTGTGAAGCTGGAGCATATTTTCCTAAGCCCACTAGCACTGGAAGGCACAAGTGTAAAATCACTCAGGGGGGTGCTTTATGATTTGTACCATAATGAAAGACAGAACACTGAGTATTATAAACCATCGATTGTTAAATACCTGTCCCTTCTGGAGGCACCGAGCATCCAACATCATATGCCACAGAATTATCTTAGGAAGAACATAGGAAGATGGAAAAGAAGCTTACTCTTCCGCCTTAGGGACGGTAGCATAAAATACTTACTATGCTTCCCGATAGGATTTAATAATAACCTTGACCAGCTGTGCTGCCCTTGTGGCATTGGTAGTAAACAAACACTGCTACATTTTTTACTTTTTTGCAAATTTTATGATAGACACACAAAATTGTATCTAACCCCCTATTTTAAAGCATGGGCTATTTCTGACTTCAAATTAGCATACTCTGAAATTTTATGGCTAGGAAACGATGAACTGATCTTCCGGGTAAGCACGTTCCTACAAGCTGCAGTTCGCTCACGTGCTTCTATGAATGAACTTTAAATGCTTTACAATTTTTGCATTACTTCTGTCTGAATTGTGCACGTTATTGCACTTTATTTGTAATATATTGCTGAATTAGCACATTGGTCTATAAATTTCATAACTCGCTAATAACGCTACTACATTTCATAGCCCGTCCAACCTTTTTATCTCGTTTTTATAAATTGTAATTTTGATCTTGTATTGGATGACACGGTATATTCATAAGTTTTAAAAAACTGTATTGTATTGTTGCTGGTAGTGATGTATTGTGCATTTATGGATATTATCTATCCGAATAAAGATTCTTATCTATCTATCTATCTTGAATCTATCATCGTTCTTTAGCTCACTTCGCCACCCCAGTTCAGACACAGCTATATGCAGATCAGTCTTGACCCTGTGCCTCATGGCATCCCCTGATGCTTCCAGTTGAAACCGAGCTTGCGTTTAGTTACATAAATGCTCAAGTTCCCACAGAGGGTATGTTTTTATAGTGATGTTCAAGTCCCCAGAAAGATAGTGTTTTATTATAGTAATGTTTAAGTACCCACAAGGATAGTGCATGAACATGATTGTCCTCATTAAAATAGGGCCTGATTCACAAAGGTAAACTTAGAGACAAAATCTAACTTTTATACTTTTCAGTTTCACAAATGTAAACTTAGACCAAAAGTCTAACTTTACTACTTTTCTGAGCTGATGATGCCCAAGCCAAAACAGAGCTTGTGTGTAATTACAGAAATGCTCAAGTCCCCACAGAGATAGTGTGTGACTATATTATTGCCACAGTCGCCAAAGAGAATGTGTGTTATTATAGACATGCCCAGGTACCCACAGAGATAGTGTGTGTCTATAGTATTACCACGGTCGCCAAAGAGAATGTGTGTGATTATAGACATGCCCAGGTCCCCACAGAGATAGTGTGTGATTATAGAGATGCTGAGGTCCCCACAGAGATAGTGTGTGATTATAGACATGCCCAGGTCCCAACAGATATAGTGTGTGATTTTAGAGATGCCGAGGTCCCCACAGAGATAGTGTGTGATTATAGACGTAGTATGGGTTTTGGAATGGTAAGGGATATTTTAGGGTTTATGGTGGGTATAGGTTTTTGAGTTGTAAGGAATTTTTTAGGGTTTAGGATGGGTATGGGTTTTTGGGTGGCACAGGAATTTTTTAGGGTTTAGGATGGGTATGGGTTTTTGGGTGGCAAAGGAATCTTTACGGTTCAGGGTGGGTATGGATTTTTGGGTGGCAAGGTATTTTTCAGGGTTAAGGGTGGGTATGGGTTTTTGAGTGACAACATGCACATTATGGTATGAGATGCTTGCGCGGTTGCGGGTCTCGCGTGACGTCATTTACGTGCTGGGGCGCGCTGGGTGCGTGACTCCCACAAAAAAATTATGTTCCAAAATGATATGTATGTGTCTTTAATATACATATTAGGGCAAGAGATTATCTAAGATATTCATAAAAATAATATATTTGTACTTATAATAAACTTATATTATTTTTAAATATATTTTCGCGAAGTCGGATGCGTGCATCGTGAGTGCAGAGAACCAGGTCAGCAGAGCTGCTGTAGAGCCAGAGAAACCAGGTCAGCAGAGCCGTTATAGAGCCAGAGAACCAGGTCAGCAGAGCTGCTCTAGAGCCTAAGAAGCAGGTCAGCAGAGCTGCTCTAGAACCAGAGACCCAGGTCAGCAGAGCTGCTCTAGAGCCAGAGACCCAGGTCAGCAGAGCTGCTCTAGAGCCAGGGACCCAGGTCAGCAGAGCTGATCTAGAGCCAGAGAACCAGGTCAGCAGAACTGCTTTAGAGCCATAGAACCAGGTCAGCAGAACTGCTTTAGAGCCATAGAACCAGGTCAGCAGAGCTGCTTTAGAGCCAGAGAACCAGGTCAGCAGAGCTGTTGTAGAGCCAGAGAACCAGGTCAGCAGAGCTGTTGTGGTGCCAGAGAACCAGGTCAGCAGAGCTGCTCTAGAGCCAGAGAACCAGGTCAGCAGAGCTGCTCTAGAGCCAGAGAACCAGGTCAGCAGACCTGCTGTAGAGCCAGAGAAGCCAGGTCAGCAGAGCTGCTTTAAAGCCAGAGAACCAGGTCAGCAGAATGGCGTAAAGTAACTTAGCGTGCTCACTGTGTGCGCACGGTGCGCAAAGCGCACCGTGCGCGCACGGAACGAACTGCGTTAACTGGGCGCGCACGCCACGAATGGCGTAAAGTAAGTTAGCATTTAAAAAACCGTACAAATTCACTGAAAAAACCATAGGTTTCACACACGTTATAGTTAGGAATTAGCATTTAAAAAACCTTGCAAATTCACTGAAAAAACCATAGGTTTCACACATGTTATAGTTAGCTGTACATTTTACTGATAAAAAACCAATGAAATTCCCCCGTTATAGTTACTGTAGGCAACTATAACTCACGCGACCGTAATCCTCTGCTGATGACATATGTGTCTTTATGAAAAAAAAATATTTGTAATATATGTATAGCTAAAATTTAATGGAAGAAGACATGGGCAAATAAGTGTCTAAATACAGTATTAGCATCAGCAGAGGATTACGGTCGCGTGAGTTATAGTTGCCTACAGTAACTATAACGGGGGAATTTCATTGGTTTTTTATCAATAAAATGTACAGCTAACTATAACATGTGTGAAACCTATGGTTTTTTCAGTGAATATATATATATATACATTATCTACTGGCAGTCACCAGTAGATAGTTATAGTTAGGACCGTGTTTCCATAGGAAATCCGCAACATTCTATTTGGAATAACTTTGGCGCCGATTGACGAATCCTCGCGAAATTTTCAAAATAGGTGGGGCGCTCCGCTCCTTCCCTGAAAGTCTCGGGGAGATTCATCAAGCGGGGGCTGAGAAAAAGGGGGGGTCCCAAAACGCATTTTCATCATGCATTTTTCCACAGGGACCTTTAGTCCAAGCTACAGCCCGAACGGCTGAACAGAATTACTTGAAATTTGGCAGAGAGGTAGTCCTCAGGTCAGGGATGTGCCTTTTGCAGGTCTGGTGTAAATCTGTTCAGTATTTCCTGAGAAAATAGCATTTAAAAGCATATACATACCTATAGGCGCGCACCGTGCCGTGCACGAGCGCGCTTCTGATTGGTTGTTAGATGTTAGTAAACATTCGAATCGGTCGAAACCAGGAAGTGTCGGCCGCCATTTTGTCTCTCGCAGTCTGAGGGGGTGAAAAACAAAGGTGGAGAACGTGAAAAGGGGGCAGGGTGGACAGTTCCTGACCCCCTAGCCTTTGTCAGGGGGTCCCAGAAGGACCCCCAAGGGCCAAAAATTGTTTTATTTTTTTTTCGAAAAATCGTGGAGTGCGCGCAGCGTGCGTGCACGGTAGAAAGGGAAAAATTCCGTGAACTGCGTAACGTGGGTGCGCGCACGGTGAAAAACCTTAAAAAAAAAATAATAAATACATAACTTAGCATTTAAAAAACAGTACAAATTCACTGAAAAAACCATAGGTTTCACACACGTTACAGTTAGGAATTAGCATTTAAAAAACCTTGCAAATTCACTTAAAAAACCATAGGTTTCACACATTTTATAGTTAGCTGGACATTTCACTCGTGAAAAACCATTGAAATTCCCCCGTTATAGTTATCGTAATATGTGACGTCATCAGCAGTGGATTGCGGGTGCGCAAGTTATAGTTACCTGATCTAACTATAACGTGGAATTTCATTGGTTTTTTACGAGTGAAATGTACAGCTAACTATAACTTGTGTGAAACCTATGGTTTTTTAAGTGAATATATATATAGTCTTATTGAGAATGATTCTAATGAGTGTTGATGACAGAATGTGATGCTGAGGTGCCAACTCTTAGGCTTTGGTGTCTTGTTCTATGTGATCAGATCAGGGAAAGTGTCTAATTTGTCAATTTGCTGTGGGGTAAGGTTTACAAGTAACAATGTGGATGTTGTGATGAAGTGACAATGCTTAGCCAACTGTGTGACTCTGGTGTGTTGTGCCGCGCTTCTACTGTTTCTAAGCACTGCTATATGACAGACTCGTCAAAATATGTCCATCATAACAGAATACAGTCATTATCCCTTAGTCTCTACTCTGCTGGACTTTATCCAAGTACCCCACATGCATATTTGGGCCCTTTTCTATGTGGTACTTTAGCACACAGGTAAGTATGTTTTTTAAAATGTAATAATTATTCTGTCATTTAAAAACGGGGGCGTAAGGGTTATGGAAAATGAGGATTTATAGTGGTTTTGTTTTTAATATGCTTTTAGGGTTCAGGGGTGTTTTAACGCGCAAGTTATTGAGGGTGGCAAGGTGTTTTTAGAGTACAAGGTTGGATAGAGATAAAGGGAAGTGATGGGATTTTCGAGTTTAGGGGCCGGTTGAGTTAAAGTGAGGTAAGGCATTTTAGCATTTAGAGTTCATGGGGAGGTAGAGGTGTTAGGATGTAAAGTAAGCAAAAGGGTTTTTGTGGAGTTCACTGGTGGGTATTGGTAAAGGGAGATAAGTGGTTTTTAGGGTCAGGGGTGGGTAAATGTAAAGGCACTTTGGTGTTTTTTTGGGTTCGGGGGAGATAGACGTAAAGGGAGGTAAGGATTATCGGATAGGTGATCCTAAAACCCTTGGTAATTTCCCTGATTGCGTCTCACCCTGTTGGAGTAATGGAGCACTTTATAGCACAAGAGGGCCAAGTACCTACTCTCCTACGCACTAACACGCCGGTACCAACAAGCACAAAAGATCATGAGGCATGTGGTCCTAAAACCCCCTGGTAGCGTCCCTGGCGAGAGATACATATACATATACATATATATATATATATATATATATATATATATATATATACATACATACATACATACATACATACATACATACATATATATAAATATATACATATCACAGCTCCTATCTCAAACGAAGACACTACACTCTCGGAGTTTATATATATATATATATATATATATATATATATATATATATATATATTATCTACTGGCGGTCGCCAGTAGATAGTTATAGTTAGGACCGTGTTTCCATAGGTAATCCGCAACATTCTATTTGGAATAACTTTGGCGCCGGTCGACGAATCCTCGCGAAATTTTCAAAACTAATGGGGCGCTACGCTCCGCTCCTACCCTGAAAGTCTCGGGGGGATTCGTCAAGCGGGGGCTGAGAAAAAAGGGGGGTCCCAAAACGCGTTTTCCCCATGCATTTTCCCATAGGACCTTTAGTCCGAGCTACAGCCCGAACGGCTTAACAGAATTGCTTGAAATTTGGCAGAGAGGTAGTCCTCAGGTCAAGGATGTGCCTTTTGTAGGTCTGGTGTAAATCTGTTCAGTAGGTCCTGAGAAAATAGCATTTAAATCAATATATGTATCTGTAAGCGCGCTCCGTGTGCTTACCGTAAGATTACCGTACACGTACGGTGCCGTGCGCGAGCTCAATTCTGATTGGTGGTTACATGACTGTAAACATTCGAATCGGTCGAAATCAGGAAGTGTCGGCCGCCATTTTATGTCTCTCGCACTGAGAAACAATGGTGGGGAACGTGAAAAGGGGGCAACAAAGAGAGTTGCAGACCCCCTAGTGTTTGTCAGGGGGTCCAAGAAGGACCCAAAAGTATGAAAAATACATTTAATAATTTTAAAAAAAAATCGCGGAGTGCGCGTACGGTAACCTTACCGTACGCGCACGGCAAAAAAAAATAAAAAATAAAATAAAGAAGTAACAATCACATTTATCAAATAAATTAAAGGACCCACAAGGGACAAAAAAACAAATGTTACTGTGTAAAAAAAGGCGAGGCGCGCACGGCATGGACTGCGCAACGTGGGAGGGTGTGCGCATAGTGAAAAACCAGAAAAAAAAATAAAAAATAAATACATAACTTAGCATTTAAAAAACCGTACAAATTCACTGAAAAAACCATAGGTTTCACACACGTTATAGTTAGGAATTATCATTTACAAAACCTTGCAAATTCACTTAAAAAACCATAGGTTTCACACATGTTATAGTTAGCTGTACATTTCACTCGTAAAAAACCAATGAAATTCCACGTTATAGTTAGATCAGGTAACTATAACTTGCGCGACCGCAATCCACAATGTGTAATTTCAGATGTCAACATTGATGTCATGAGTGATGTCACTGACCATGTCATGAGTGATGTAATATGTGACGTCATCAGCAGTTTATTGTGGGCGCGCAAGTTATAGTTACCTGATCTAACTATAACGTGGAATTTCATTGGTTTTTTACGAGTGAAATGTACAGCTAACTATAACATGTGTGAAACCTATGGTTTTTTAAGTGAATATATATATATATATATATACACACACACACACATACATTATCTACTGGCGGTCGCCAGTAGATAGTTATAGGTAGGACCGTGTTTCCATAGGAAATCCGCAACATTCTATTTGGAATAACTTTGGCGCCGATTGACGAATTCTCGCGAAATTTTCAAAATAGGTGGGGCGCTCCGCTCCGCTTGTACCCTGAAAGTCTCGGGGGGATTCGTCAAGCGGGGGCTGAGAAAAAAGGGGGGTCCCAAAACGCGTTTTTCCCATGCAATTTTCCCTAGGGACCTTTAGTCCAAGGTACAGCCCAAACGGCTGAACAGAATTACTTTAAATTTGGCAAAGAGGTAGTCCTCAGGTCAGGGATGTGCCTTTTGCATATCTGGAGTCAATCTGTTCAGTTTTTCCTGAGAAAATAGCATTTAAAAGCATATACATATCTATAGGCGCGCACCGTGCGCGCACCCTAACGGGCGCGAGCGTAATTCTGATTGGTTGTTACATGTCAGTCAACGTTCGAATCGGTCGAAATCAGGAAGTGTCGGCCGCCATTTTGCTTGTTTTCAGTGCGAGAGTGGAAAATGAAGGTGGCGAACATGAAAAGGGGGCAGGGTGGACAGTTCCTGACCCCCTAGCCTTGGTCAGGGGGTCACAGGCGGACCCCGAAGGGCCCAAAAAAAGTTTTTAATTTTTTGTAAAAATTGCGGAGTGCGCGCACGTTACGAACTGCGTAACGTGGGCGCGCGGTGTGCTGTGCGCACACGGTGAAAAACCTTAAAAAAAAAAAAAATTATAAATACATAACTTAGCATTTAAAAAAACGTACAAATTCACTGAAAAAACCATAGGTTTCACACACGTTATAGTTAGGAATTAGCATTTAAAAAACCTTGCAAATTCACTTAAAAAACCATAGGTTTCACACATGTTATAGTTAGCTGGACATTTCACTCGTAAAAAACCAATGAAATTCCCCCGTTATAGTTAGTAAAGAGAACTATAACTCACGCAACCGCAATCCAGTGCTGATGACGTCAGATATTACATCACTGATGACATATGTGTCTTTCTGTAAAATAAATATTTATTAAACATGTATAGCTAAAGGTTAAAGGAAGGAAAAATGGGTAAATAAGTGTCTAAATACAGTGATGTAATATCTGACGTCATCAGCACTGGATTGCGGTCGCGTGAGTTATAGTTCCTTTTACTAACTATAACGGGGGAATTTCATTGTTTTTTTACGAGTGAAGTGTCCAGCTAATTATAACATGTGTGAAACCTATGGTTTTTTAAGTGAATATACATATATATATATACATATCACAGCTCCTATCTTAAACGAAGACACTGCACTTTCGGAGTTCATTTAAAAAAAGCTTTATTGCGAGGACGCTTTTCGGCGTGTTTGCCTTCTTCCAGCTCGCACTTTATAAACAAGCAGCCATGTGTGTTGGTCCTTTGAGTACCTAGATGAGTTCAAGGTACCTTCTAACGCCGTGAAATTAGCCGCTTCAGAACCTTGGGAGAATCGGATATTTGCCGACCCCTGTGCTGAGTTGCAATGAAACCTATTGGCTTGCCGAGGAGGTTCTGAAGCGGCTAATTTTCATGGCGTTAGAAGATACCTTAAAAATTGAATGTCAGTAGCGTAAGGGACAGTGAAAATAACATTAGGTTTTCTCGGGATGGCCCATGTTGCGGCACAATATGTTAATAAATCTGGCATTCAGACTATTTAATGGCTATTAAGAACTCCCGTAAAACATAACAAGGGGAAACAATTGTGAACTAGAACTAGCCAATCCCCCCTTGCCTTTCGCCTGACAACATCCAATAAGAACTCATCTAGGTATTCAAAGGACCATGGGCCCACCGCCATGTTACCTGCACCCGGCACAAAGAGTGCAATACTCGCCAAAGCGGAATATAAATCTATCTATCTATCTATCTATCTATCTATCTATCTATCTATCTATCTATCTATCTATCTATCTATCTATCTATCTATCTATCTATCTATCTATCTATCTATCTATCTATCTATCTATCTATCTATCTATCTATCTATCTATCTATCTATCTATCTATCTATCTATCTATCTATCTATCTATCTATCTATCTATCTATCTATCTATCTATCTATCTATCTATCTATCTATCTATCTATCTATATCTCTCTCTATCTCTATCTATCTCTATCTCTATCTATCTCTATCTATCTCTATCTATCTCTATCTATCTCTATCTATCTCTATCTATCTCTATCTATCTCTATCTATCTCTATCTATCTCTATCTATCTCTATCTATCTCTATCTATCTCTATCTATCTCTCTCTATCTATCTAAGTCTTAAAAAGATTGCATGTGAAGTAAAGGGTGTTTAGTTCAGGTCCCCACAATGTGGTTATTGATATGTTCAAGTACCCACAGAGGTTGCGTGTGTTTACAGGGATGTTCAAGTTGCAACAGTGTGGTTACTGGAATGCACAAGCTGTCACAAAGTTATTGTTTGTTTAGCCGGATGTTCGAGCTTCCACAAATATAGTGTGCAAATATTATAGTCTTCAAATCCCTACAGTGATAGTGTTTAAATATAACCTTTAAGTCCCCATACAGATGATGGTAATGATGTTCACATTCAAACAGGGACAGTATATGATTATAGGCACGTTCACATTTGCACTTACAAAGTGTGTGTTTATAGGGATTTTTAAGTCTTATGAAGATTGCATGTGAAGATAATGAGGTTGAAGTCCCCACAAAGTTAATGTGTGATTTTAGGAAGGTTCCAGACCTAACAGAGATGGTGGTAGAAGGCCATGATGATCATGTTCCCACAAAGATAGTGCGTGAAAGTTGATGTCCAAGTCTCCACACAGATACATTGTGTAGATCACAATTTCCTAACCCCCAACTCGGACACTTTATCACAATCACACTGTCCAAGGAAGCATAAAACAAAGCATTGTCCATCGGTATCAGAGGTCACATGTGCTTTCTACTAGTATTGGTCTGCTTTTTCTTAACGTGCATATCTGTGCATTCAGTAGGAAGTCTCCCTTTCTGCATTATCAGATCAGTGGACAGCATTTGTAAACTTATTTTTCTTTTTCAAGTACATTAAATAAAGAGAGGAAGTAACTAAGCAGTCCTGGCCCGCCTAACTTTAGGATCACTTTCTGTTTTTAAGATATTTTCCCCTCCCACCCTGAAAACGAACCCAATAGATATATAGAAGCAAGTCAGCTGTTATGTGCACTCTTTGAACAATATCATAGTTTAGTAAAAAAAAAAAACACAGGAGTAGGTTTTGTAGAATGTAGATCCTGAAGTCATGTATTTCAAGGCCTTTTTATAATGAAAAATGGTAGGACAGTGAAATAAAACAATTGATTAGTGTCACACAGATTGGTAATGATTTGGAGCCAGAATAAATCCCAGGCGTTCCAATTTCACATTGTTCAATTCAGCCATTAGATGTATATGACTTGTTTCCCCTACCCCCACTTGGCATTAATCACATCACAGACCAAACGTTTTAGCCCCTCAAAAAATGTTTGAGAGTACCCATGCTCCAGACAACTGGAAGCATCACACATCTCCAAGGAAAACAACAGCATAGAGGCATGCAAGCCTTTCAACAAATCAACAACGAAAAAGTAGCTGTGCGTGGTGGAGCATTATTTCCACTGTGAAACAAAATTTTATAGAGTCAAGGACATCCCCTTTCTACATCTTGATCAATCACAGACATCATTTTGAAATCAACCACCTCCCAAACATCACAACGAGAGCAACCCAAGATATCTCAACTGTTTCTATTAGTAGTGTCCTTTCCAAAAAAACTTGATAAGGGTATTACTATAGACAATCAAGAGCCCTCAGCAAAGAGTAAACTATGTGTAAGAGCTCCAACTAATGTTCAAGCTTGGGCCCTTCAACGATCGGGGGGAAATAGCGCAGAGAGAAAAGGCACACAACAGAAATGTACACAAAGTGAATCAGGTAGACGACCAAGAGAGAAGGATAAAGGCTATGTAAAAGAAGAAAAGGTCAGCCTAGAACAGCTGCCCAACTCCTTGGGCAATCTAAAAGCAGCTATTCCCAATATCTACTAAGAACCGGTGTGGCAAGATGGGACAGGCATGCTCGGAACAATTTCTCTCCAAATAAATCAGGAGAAAGGCTGTACACAGTGGGTTACTAAGGCTTACCAGACCACTTAGTTGTCGTTGGCAGTCCCCCAACACCGTCAAACAGCTCACTCACCCATGGACTGCAAAAGTGGTAAAGATAAAGCTTTTCCAAACTACAAAATGGGGTTAGCGTCTCGCAAAAAGGAGTGGGTACAAAATGTGCGTTACCTTGGCAGGGGGAGATGGTTGTTCTTATGTATCTGTAGTAAGAGAATCACACATCAACCCCAATGAGGCTAGTGAAGACGGGAGGCAATCCCTAAGACACACACAATTTGTATTCCTTTGGAACCTTGTAAAATTAAAGATATTGTCATGGAACAGATCTGGCATTAAGTCCAAACTCAATTGTGAAGGTACTTTCTTTTGTAACCTCTTGTGTTTATGTTTAGCTATACAATAATTATGTATTCCGTCTGCAATTGTGCCTTTTTCGGAACAGATATATTACTGCATATAAACAATTTCCTCATTTGTCCTTCCAGGCACTAGGGTCATGATTTTAATGGTGCAGCAGGTGCAGTGACACATGGCCCAAAGGTCTAGGAAACACACTGAGCACTGATAACTTCTACATTTTACTAATAAATAAGCATTCACAAGTGAAATTACCTTGCAGGCACTAGTGTAATGACTTGAATGGTGCAACAGGTGCACTAGCACAAGGGCTAAGAAGCCTAGGAAACCCACTGAATACCGTTTATTGCCATATTTTACTACAACCCCCAACTCAGAACCAGCTCTGGCTTATGTCTCCCTGCCAACGGTCTGCCATTGCATTGCTCCCTGTGGCGCACGCCTTCTCTACTGCCACTGCTCTTCCTGATCCATCCTCTATACCCTCTCGGGCTTTCTCCCTCGCAGGCTTCCTCTTCCCCTCACCTACGATACTGGCTCACCCTAAAAGTGAATGGATCATACTTTTTCACAGTACGGGCAGCTTTTTAAAAAAACAACACTTAAAAGTTCAATAAAGTATTCCAGCCCTTTATATGAGCATCAGGTATACTGCACGAAGACAATTTTTTATGGCACTAGAGAGATTACGTGATTTGACCAGAATCACAGGATGTTAAGCCGACATCGAGACTTGAACTCAATTCCCCAGTTCGGCAGCTCTCTCTGTTATTTCACATTTTTATTATAGTCATTTACAATATGTACAAAAAACATTGACAATGACAATAAATTTCGCATAGGCCAAACCATATTGGCTTTGCCGATGCTTGTTCTTCATTATTACATATAATACGATCTTGAAATAATAACTTCAGAATGTGCGCTGTATGAAAACATCTCCAACATTTAGTTATTCTAAAATGTTGTCCTTGTAGAATAGCATCCCAGGCCATCCAAGTGGTGCACATAACTGACTTGCCTCTCAGTTTACTATTGGAATAGTCAGGGTGGGTGGAAGCATGAGAGTTTCAAAATTCATGCGTCAAGACTGTTCTTAAAAATACTAGCACTGATTTAGTCTGGTGCAGTACTACTACTATGATGAAACAGTTCTGCACATGAATAACATACATTTTTGAGATTTTTAGGACACTTTTTCAAATTTCTTTTTACACGTGTGTTCTAGAATGGCTTTAAAAATAAAGGTGGCCCAAAAGTTAACAGTGCAGGGCTCCCTAGTTACTTGCTTTCTTTCACCCCACTTAACTTGTAAATAAATGCTTGCCCGAATTGAACAGGGGGCCACATTAAAAGGTCAGGAGTGCGCTTGCAGCCCCCAGACTATACATCTGATGGGAAGATATAGTACAAATTATACAGCAGCGCTGGCTACACTGCAGCACAGATGCAAGTAAAAAAAAAGAAAAAGCTATAAAGCAGTTAACGCTAGGTTTGTCAAAAAGCTTTTTTTCCTTAACTTTGAGCCTCTTGCACATGGCTAAAAACTATTGGCAAAGCCAAACGATCCCCTTTAGGCCAGACCAATGCTTGTTTATAAATAGCTGATGCTTTTTGCAAGTAGGTGGTTGATTAATTTTCAGAAGCGCATCCCACCTCAATAAGACCCAAAGAGACTATGGTGATGACTGAAATGATCAAGGAACAAATATTGATTAGCAGCCAAAATATGAATTTAAAGGGGTTTTCCTTAATAAAACAAAACGAGCATTACACTGTCTGTGCTTGTGCAGGGGAAGTCACTCTGCTGTTCTGTTTGATTTTATGCATTGGTACAGGATGCTCAGCTATCATTAACTCGTGTGGTTGCCTTGGCTATAGTGCAAACCTGACCAAAGGGCATAACATCGCTGCGTTATTTTTTTCTTTCTAATGCAGAGTTAGATACATTGATTTCCCCATATTTTATCTAAGGTATAACTTCCACAATCAGCTGCTCTGCCCTGCATAGGAATAATGCTGCTCTGCATTTGCTGCAAACTAAAAAAACGATACTTTTTTCAAGTTTTAGCTGTGAGCACAGTCTCAAACACGCTTTGTCAGATCTTCAGCCTTTCAGGCGAGTCGGACCTGCTGCTGTTTACTCCTGGCTTCCTGCTCCCTTCACCAAGGTGTGTGCATTAGGATGCAGGAGAGCCCATCCCCCCTGTCTCTAACAGTCACGGCCTGGAGCTGTCAAAACCAAGGTTGGCTACTTGGAGCCTTGTTATGCAGATGCCTGCATTTGCACTTCTTTGGCTGGCAGCGGAAAGGAAATGTCCTGTCCGGGCGCGCTTTAATTTTCCTTAGCACAGGAACACTGGCCAGTGCTTCAGGGATTCTTTTCAAAAGAATTAAAAGAACCACGTAGTTTAAACTAAATGTTAGCACAGATGAAATAACCGAATACATTTAGAGGCATAGGTCAATCATTTACACGGAAGGTTAAATCAGCTGCACAATAAGGGCCTGTTATTTTTAAACCATTCACAGTCTGTTAAATTACAGTTGCTCCACATCTAGTTTATTTTTTCTATTGGTCGTTTACTTTAACTATGGTTTTGTTTTAAACATGTTTTCAGAAGTAATTAATTTGTAAAAATAAACAGAGAGAGGAAACATCTTTTTTTGTCAGTATTTATCTGCCATGAAACAGTAAAAGCAGAAAACTGGGAGCCTTAACATGATTTTAGCAATGTTTACAAACGAACTAATAATTTTCAGAAACAATTAATCTAAATTTAACAGCTTAATGTAAACAAAGTTTTAATGTGATAATTAGAAAAAAGGTCAATATGCATTAAAATAGGTTTTAACATTGGGTTATAGGTGTGCTTTCTGTTGCTAGCATGTGTTCCTAATGAGCAAAGTGTGTTTAAATGCAAAGTGTGTTTAAGACTGCAGTACCGCCTCCTGTCTACAGGGGCAGAGCAGAGCAAAAATATAAACACACTTTTCCAAACACAGGTCCCCACAAGGCAATTTTTTTAAAAGTTGTAAAAATTTACACAGATGTTCCTGAAGTCATTTTCTATCATTTAGAAGACATTGCCTTGTGGGGACCTGGGTTCAGGTCCCCACAGTGCAATCAAGTCCCCACAGCGTGAGTGTGTTATCACACCCAAGTCCCCACAAGGATAGTAACACAAACCCACACACACAACCACACACAAACCCACAACCACACACACACACACAACCACACACAACCACACACACAACCACAGACACACACACACAACCATAACCACACACAACCACACACAACCACACACAACCATACATCCACACCCATACCCACAACAGCACCCACAACCGCACCCACACACAACCACACAACCACATACACACACACAACCACACACACAACCACAGACACAACCATAACCACACAACCACACAAAACCACACACACAACCACAACCACACACACACACACACACAAAACCACACACACACAACCACACACAACCACTCACACAAACACACAACCACACACATACAACCACACACACAATCACACACACAACTACACACAACCCCACACAACCACACAAAACCATACCCACACACAACCACACACACATACAACCACACACACACAAACCACACACACACCACCATACACACACAACCATATACACAACCACACAACCACCCACACAACCACACACACACACAACCACACACACAACCACACACAGACACAACCATACACATACCTAAACACACACAACCACCCACACACAACCACACAAACACACACACACAACCACACACACACACACACAATCACACACACACAACCACCCACACAACCACACACACAACCACACACAGACAAAACCACACATATAACCACACACACAACCACACCCACACACACACCACCAAACATACACACACCACCACACACACAACCACACACAACCACACACACTCACATAACCACACACAACCACACACACAACCACTCACACCCACACACAAATACAACCACTCACACCCACACACAACTACAAACATACACACACACAACACACACACAACCACACACACACACACACACACAACCACACACATAACTACACACACAACAACACACACAACCACACACCATACACACAACCATGCACACAACCACACACACAACCACACCCAACCACGCACCCACAACCCACATCCACAACCACACACATAACCACACACACAACCACGCACAACCACACACACACAACCGCACACAACAACACATCCACACCCACAACCACACCCACAATCGCTCCCACATACAACCGCACCCACACACAACCACACACACACAACCACACACACACACACACACACACAACCACACCCACACCCACACACACAACCACACACACAACCACACACACCACACACACAACCACACACACCACAGACACAACCACATACACACACAACCACACACACAACCAACTACACACATCATACACACAACCACACACACAACCACACACACACACAATCACACAAACATGCACAAAACCACACACTCACACAACCACACACACAACCATACACACCACACACACAACCACATACCACACACCCAACCACACACCCATTCACACAACCACGCACATAACCACACACAACCACACACACACAACCACAACCACACACAGAACCACACACACACACAACCACACATACAACCACACACACAACCACACACACAATCATACACACAACCACACACAACCACATACAACCACACACAACCACACACAGACACAACCACAAAACCATACACACACACAACCACACACACACAACCACACACACAACCAGACACACTCAACCACAGCCACACAATCACACACACACACACAACAACCCACACAACCACACACACAACCACACACAGACACAACCACACATACAATTACACATACACAACCACACACAACCACACCCACACACACACACACACACACACAACCACACACACAACCACCCACACAACCACACACCATACACACAACCACACACACAACCACGCACACAACTACACCCAACCACACACCCGCAACCCACACCCACAACCACACACACAACCACACACAACCACACACAACTGCACCCACACACCACAACCACACACACAACCACACACACCACACATACAACCACACATACCACAGACACAACCACACACAGATACAACCACACACACAACCACACACACAACCACACACACAACCACACACTCACACACACAACCACACACAAATACACACCACACACCCAACCACACACCTACGCACACACCCATGCACATAACCACACACACAACCACACACACAACCACAACCACACACACAACCACACACACACACACAACCACATATACAACCACACACACAACCACAAACACAGCCACACACAACCACACACAGACACAACCACACAACCACACATCCACACAACTACACACACAACCACACACAACCGCACACACACACACACACACACACACACACACAACACACACACAGACACAACCACACACAGAACCACAACCACCTACACACACAACCACACACAACCACACACTCACAACCACACATACACACACAACCATAACCACACACAGCCACACACACAACCACACACAACCACACATCCACACACAACCACACATCCATACCCACAACTGCACCCACACAACTACACACACAACCACACACAACCACACAACCACAGACACAACCATAACCACACAACCACACAAAACCACACACACAACCACACACATACACAAAACCACGCACACACAACCACACACACAACCACACACACAAACACACACACACACACACAACCACACCCACAACTACACATACACAACCACAACCACACACACAACCACAACCACACACAACCACACACAACCACAACCACACACACCCACAACCACACACACAATCACACACACAACCACACATACAACCACACACACACAACCACACACAACCACACACACAACCACACACATACACAACCACACCTGCCCCCACACACAACCACAACCACACACATACAACCCCACACACAATCACACACACAACTACACACAACCCCACACAACCACACAAAACCATACCCACACACAAGCACACACACATACAACCACACACACACAAACCACACACACACCACCATACACACACAACCATATATACAACCACACAACCACCCACACAACCACACACACACACAACCACACACACAACCACACACAGACACAACCATACACATACCTAAACACACACCACCCACACAAACACACACACACAACCACACACACACACACAATCACACACACACAACCACCCACACAACCACACACACAACCACACACAGACAAAACCACACATATAACCACACACACAACCACACCCACACACACACCACCAAACATACACACACCACCACACACACAACCACACACAACCACACACACTCACATAACCACACACAACCACACACACAACCACTCACACCCACACACAAATACAACCACTCACACCCACACACAACTACAAACATACACACACACAACACACACACAACCACACACACACACACACACACAACCACACACATAACTATACACACAACAACACACACAACCACACACCATACATACAACCATGCACACAACCACACACACAACCACACCCAACCACGCACCCACAACCCACAACCACACACATAACCACACACACAACCACGCACAACCACACACACACAACCGCACACAACAACACATCCACACCCACAACCACACCCACAATCGCTCCCACACACAACCGCACCCACACACAACCACACACACACAACCACACACACACACACACAACCACACCCGCACCCACACACACAACCACACACACAACCACACACACCACACACACAACCATACACACCACAGACACAACCACATACACACACAACCACACACACAACCAACTACACACATCATACACACAACCACACACACAACCACACACACACACAATCACACAAACACGCACAAAACCACACACTCACACAACCACACACACAACCATACACACCACACACACAACCACATACCACACACCCAACCACACACCCATTCACACAACCACGCACATAACCACACACAACCACACACACACAACCACACACAGAACCACACACACACACAACCACACATACAACCACACACACAACCACACACACAACCATACACACAACCACACACAACCACATACAACCACACACAACCACACACAGACACAACCACAAAACCATACACACACACACAACCACACACACACAACCACACACACACAACCACACACACTCAACCACAGCCACACAATCACACACACAACAACCCACACAACCACACACACAACCACACACACACACACAACCACACACAGACACAACCACACATACAATCATACATACACAACCACACACAACCACACCCACACACACACACAACCACACACACAACCACACACACAACCACACACCATACACACAACCACACACACAACCACGCACACAACTACACCCAACCACACACCCGCAACCCGCACCCACAACCACACACACAACCACACACAACCACACACAACTGCACCCACACACCACAACCACACACACAACCACACACACCACACACACAACCACACATACCACAGACACAACCACACACAGACACAACCACACACACAACCACACACACAACCACACACTCACACACACAACCACACACAAATACACACCACACACCCAACCACATACCCACGCACACACCCATGCACATAACCACACACACAACCACACACACAACCACAACCACACACACAACCACACACACACACACAACCACATATACAACCACACACACAACCACAAACACAGCCACACACAACCACACACAGACACAACCACACAAC
This sequence comes from Triturus cristatus, assembly GCF_964204655.1. Lineage (NCBI taxonomy): Eukaryota > Metazoa > Chordata > Amphibia > Caudata > Salamandridae > Triturus > Triturus cristatus. The sequence continues at coordinate 65,764 of NW_028187800.1, read as the reverse complement.
CACACAGCCACACAACTACACACACAACCACACACACAACCGCACACACACACACACACAACACACACACAGACACAACCACACACAGAACCACAACCACCTACACACATAACCACACACAACCACACACACACAACCACACATATACACACAACCATAACCACACACAGCCACACACACAACCACACACAACCACACATCCACACACAACCACACATCCATACCCACAACTGCACCCACAACTGCACCCACACAACTACACACACAACCACACAACCACACACAACCACACAACCACAGACACAACCATAACCACACAACCACACAAAACCACACACAACCACACACACACACACACAACCACGCACACACAACCACACACACAACCACACACACAAACACACACACACAACCACACCCACAACTACACACACACAACCACAACCACACACACAACCACAACCACTCACAACCACACACAACCACAACCACACACACCCACAACCACACACACAATCACACACACAACCACACACACAACCAACCACACACACAACCACACACAACCACACACACAACCACACACATACACAACCACACCTGCCCCCACACACAACCACAACCACACACACAACCACACACACAACCACACACAACCACTTACACAACCACTTACACAACCACTTACACAACCACACATACACAACCACACACACACAACCACCCACACACAACCACAGACACAACCACACACAATCACACACCCACAACCATGCACCCACACAACCGCACACAACCACACTCATACACACACAACCACACACACAACCACACCCAAGCACACAAACAACCACGTACACAACCACACACCCAACCACACATCCACAGCCATACCCACAACTGCACCCACAACTGCACCCACACACAACCACAGCCACACCCACAACCACACACACAACCACAAACACACACAAAAACACACACACAACCACAGGCACACAAGCACACACACAACCACACAAGCACACACACAAGCACACACACAACCACATACACACACAACCACATACACACACAACCACACACACCCCACACAACCCCACACACAACCCCACACACAAAGACACACACAAAGACACACACACATACAACCACACACACAACCACACACACATACAACCACACACAACCACACACACCCACAAACACACAACCACACACACACAACCATACACAACCACACATACAACCACACACAACCACACCCAACCACACATCCACAAACATACCCACACAACCACACCCACAAACACACCCACACAACCATACCCACACAACCACACAGAACCACATCCACACCACACACACAACCAAAACCACACACAACCACAACCACACACACATGACCACAACCACACAACCACAAACAACCACACACAACCACACACACACAACCACACACACACAACCATACACAACCACACACACAACCACACACAACCACACCCAACCACACATCCACAAACATACCCACACAACCACACCCACAAACACACCCACACAACCATACCCACACAACCACACAGAACCACATCCACACCACACACACAACCAAAACCACACACAACCACAACCACACACACATGACCACAACCACACACAACCACACACACAACCAAACACACACACACAAACAACTACACACAACCCCACACAACCACAAAAAACCACACACACACACAACCACACACACATACAACCACACACACATACAAGCACATACACAACCACACACACACACAATCACACATACACAACCACACACACACACACACAATCACACACACAACCACCCACACAACCACACACAACCACACACACAACCACACACACAACCAAACACACACAACCACTCACACACAACCACACACAACCACTCACACAAACACACACAACTACCACACACAACCACATACACAACCACACACACTCAACCACAGCCAAACACAACCACACTCATACACACACAACCACACACACAACCACACATGCACAACCACACACACAACCACTCACACCCACACACAAATACAACCACTCACACCCACACACAACTACAAACATACACACACACAACACACACACAACCACACACACACACACACACACAACCACACACATAACTATACACACAACAACACACACAACCACACACCATACATACAACCATGCACACAACCACACACACAACCACACCCAACCACGCACCCACAACCCACACCCACAACCACACACATAACCACACACACAACCACGCACAACCACACACACACAACCGCACACAACAACACATCCACACCCACAACCACACCCACAATCGCTCCCACACACAACCGCACCCACACACAACCACACACACACAACCACACACACACACACACAACCACACCCGCACCCACACACACAACCACACACACAACCACACACACCACACACACAACCATACACACCACAGACACAACCACATACACACACAACCACACACACAACCAACTACACACATCATACACACAACCACACACACAACCACACACACACACAATCACACAAACACGCACAAAACCACACACTCACACAACCACACACACAACCATACACACCACACACACAACCACATACCACACACCCAACCACACACCCATTCACACAACCACGCACATAACCACACACAACCACACACACACAACCACACACAGAACCACACACACACACAACCACACATACAACCACACACACAACCACACACACAACCATACACACAACCACACACAACCACATACAACCACACACAACCACACACAGACACAACCACAAAACCATACACACACACACAACCACACACACACAACCACACACACACAACCACACACACTCAACCACAGCCACACAATCACACACACAACAACCCACACAACCACACACACAACCACACACACACACACAACCACACACAGACACAACCACACATACAATCATACATACACAACCACACACAACCACACCCACACACACACACAACCACACACACAACCACACACACAACCACACACCATACACACAACCACACACACAACCACGCACACAACTACACCCAACCACACACCCGCAACCCGCACCCACAACCACACACACAACCACACACAACCACACACAACTGCACCCACACACCACAACCACACACACAACCACACACACCACACACACAACCACACATACCACAGACACAACCACACACAGACACAACCACACACACAACCACACACACAACCACACACTCACACACACAACCACACACAAATACACACCACACACCCAACCACATACCCACGCACACACCCATGCACATAACCACACACACAACCACACACACAACCACAACCACACACACAACCACACACACACACACAACCACATATACAACCACACACACAACCACAAACACAGCCACACACAACCACACACAGACACAACCACACAACCACACAGCCACACAACTACACACACAACCACACACACAACCGCACACACACACACACACAACACACACACAGACACAACCACACACAGAACCACAACCACCTACACACATAACCACACACAACCACACACACACAACCACACATATACACACAACCATAACCACACACAGCCACACACACAACCACACACAACCACACATCCACACACAACCACACATCCATACCCACAACTGCACCCACAACTGCACCCACACAACTACACACACAACCACACAACCACACACAACCACACAACCACAGACACAACCATAACCACACAACCACACAAAACCACACACAACCACACACACACACACACAACCACGCACACACAACCACACACACAACCACACACACAAACACACACACACAACCACACCCACAACTACACACACACAACCACAACCACACACACAACCACAACCACTCACAACCACACACAACCACAACCACACACACCCACAACCACACACACAATCACACACACAACCACACACACAACCAACCACACACACAACCACACACAACCACACACACAACCACACACATACACAACCACACCTGCCCCCACACACAACCACAACCACACACACAACCACACACACAACCACACACAACCACTTACACAACCACTTACACAACCACTTACACAACCACACATACACAACCACACACACACAACCACCCACACACAACCACAGACACAACCACACACAATCACACACCCACAACCATGCACCCACACAACCGCACACAACCACACTCATACACACACAACCACACACACAACCACACCCAAGCACACAAACAACCACGTACACAACCACACACCCAACCACACCCAACCACACATCCACAGCCATACCCACAACTGCACCCACAACTGCACCCACACACAACCACAGCCACACCCACAACCACACACACAACCACAAACACACACAAAAACACACACACAACCACAGGCACACAAGCACACACACAACCACACAAGCACACACACAAGCACACACACAACCACATACACACACAACCACACACACCCCACACAACCCCACACACAACCCCACACACAAAGACACACACAAAGACACACACACATACAACCACACACACAACCACACACACATACAACCACACACAACCACACACACCCACAAACACACAACCACACACACACAACCATACACAACCACACATACAACCACACACAACCACACCCAACCACACATCCACAAACATACCCACACAACCACACCCACAAACACACCCACACAACCATACCCACACAACCACACAGAACCACATCCACACCACACACACAACCAAAACCACACACAACCACAACCACACACACATGACCACAACCACACAACCACACACAACCACACACAACCACACACACACAACCACACACACACAACCATACACAACCACACACACAACCACACACAACCACACCCAACCACACATCCACAAACATACCCACACAACCACACCCACAAACACACCCACACAACCATACCCACACAACCACACAGAACCACATCCACACCACACACACAACCAAAACCACACACAACCACAACCACACACACATGACCACAACCACACACAACCACACACACAACCAAACACACACACACAAACAACTACACACAACCCCACACAACCACACAAAACCACACACACACACAACCACACACACATACAACCACACACACATACAAGCACATACACAACCACACACACACACAATCACACATACACAACCACACACACACACACACAATCACACACACAACCACCCACACAACCACACACAACCACACACACAACCACACACACAACCAAACACACACAACCACTCACACACAACCACACACAACCACTCACACAAACACACACAACTACCACACACAACCACATACACAACCACACACACTCAACCACAGCCAAACACAACCACACTCATACACACACAACCACACACACAACCACACATGCACAACCACACACACAACCACAACCACACACTCAACCACACACACAACCACACACACAACCACACACCCAACAACACCAAACCACACATCCACACCCACAACTGCACCCACACGCAACCACAACAACACACACAACCACACACACACAAAATCACACACACAACCACACACACAACCACACACACATACACAATCACACACACACACACAACCACATCCAACCACACACCCAACCATACCCAACCACATACACAACCACACAACCACAACCACACACAACCACACACACCACACACACACAACCACAACCACACACAACCACACACACCACACACAACCACACACACAATCACACACACAACCACACACACAACCACAACCACACAGACACACAACCACACACAACCACACCCAACCACACACAGACACAACCACACAACCACACACACACACAACCACACACACAACCACACACACATACACACACACACACACACACAACACACACATAGACACAACCATACACAGAACCACAACCACCTACACACACAACCATACACGACCACACACAACCACACACACACAACCACACACACAAACAACCATAACCACACACATCCACACACAACCACACATCCACACACAACCACACATCCACACCCATACCCACAACTGCACCCACAACCGCACCCACACAACCACACACACACAACCACACAACCACACACAACCACACAACCACAGACACAACCATAACCACACAACCACACAAAACCACACACACAACCACAACCACACACACACACAACCACGCACACACAACCACACACACAGCCACACACACAAACACACACACACATCCACACCCACAACTACACACACACACAACCACAACCACACACACAACCACACACAACCACACACAACCACAACCACACCCACCCACAACCACACACACACAATCACACACACAACCACACACACAACCACACACAACCACACACACAACCACACATATACACAACCACACCTGCACCCACACACAATCACACACACAACCATACACATAACGACACACAACCACTTACACAACCACACACACAACCACACACACACACAACCACACCCACACAACCACACACACACAACCACACACACGACCACACACACACACACAATCACATACACACACACACACACAACCACAACCACACACAACCACACTCATACACACAAAACCACACACACAACCACACACGCACAACCACACACACAACCACAACCACACACACAACAGCACACACAACCACACACACAACCACACACCCAACAACACCCAACCACACATCCACACCCACAACTGCACCCACACGCAACCACAACAACACACACAACCACACACACACAAAATCACACACACAACCACACACACAACCACACACACATACACACAATCACACACACACACACGCACACACACACAACCACATCCAACCACACACCCAACCACACCCAACCACACCCAACCACACACACAACCACAACCACACACAACCACACACACCACACACATACAACCACAACCACATACAACCACACACACTACACACAACCAAACACATAACCACACACACAACCACACCCAACCACACCCAACCACACATCCATACCCACACCCGCACCCACACACACCACACACACACAACCACACACACCATACAACCACACACACACCACACACAACCACAAGCACACACAACCACACACAACCACACACAACAACAAACACAACCACACCCAACCACACTCAACCACACTCAACCACACCCAACCACACCCACACAACCACACCCAACCACACCCACACCCAACCATACCCAACCACAACCACACACACACAACCACACACAACCACACCCATCCACACATCCATACCCACACCCGCACCCACACACAACCACAGCCACACAACCACAACCACACACAACCACAACCTCACACAACACACAACCACACACAACCACAACCACACACACAACCACACACACAACCACACCCACAACCACACACAACAACACACACACAACTACACACAACCACACATCCACACCCACAACCGCACCCACAACCGCACACACATACACAACCGCACCCACACACAACCACACACACACCACACACACACAACCACACACACACACACAACCACACCCACACACCACACCACACACCACACACACCACACACACAATCACACACACCACAGACACAACCACATACACATACAACCACACACACAACCACACACACAACCACACACACAACCACATACACACAACCACATACACAACCACACACACCACACACACAAACACACACCACACACCCAACCACACACCCACGCACACACCCACATACATAACCACACACACAACTACACACACAACCACAACCACACACAGAACCACACACACACACAACCACACATACAACCACACACACAACCACACACAACCATACACAAAACCACACACAACCACACACAACCACACATAGACACAACCACACAACCACACACACACAACCACACACACAACCACACACACAACTGCGATCACACACACACACACACACAACACACACACAGACTCAACCACACACAGAACCACAACCACCTACACACACAACCACACACAACCACACACACACAACCACACACACACACAACCATAACCACACACAACCACACACAACCACACATCCACACACAACCACACATCCAAACCCATACCCACAACTGCACCCACAACCGCACCCACACAACCACACACACACAACCACCCAACCACACACAACCACACAACCACAGACACAACCATAACCACACAACCATAAAAAACCACACACACAACCACAAACACACACACACACACAAAACCACGCACACACAACCACACACACAACTACACACACAAACACACACACACACACCCACACCCACAACTACACACACACACAACCACAACCACACACACAACCACAACCACACCCAACCACACACAACTACAACCACACACACCCACAACCACACACACAATCACACACACAACCACACACACAACCAACCACACACACAACCACACACAACCACACACACAACCACACACATACACAACCACACCTGCACCCACACACAAACACAACCACACACACAACCGTATACATAACCACACACAACCACTTATACAACCACTTACACAACCACACACACAACCATACACACACACACAACCACACACACACAACCACACACACACAACCACACACACAACCACACACACAACCACACACAGACAAAACCACACATATAACCACACACACAACCACACCCACACACACACCACCAAACATACACACACCACCACACACACAACCACACACAACCACACACACTCACATAACCACACACAACCACACACACAACCACTCACACCCACACACAAATACAACCACTCACACCCACACACAACTACAAACATACACACACACAACACACACACAACCACACACACACACACACACACACACAACCACACACATATCTACACACACAACAACACACACAACCACACACCATACACACAACCATGCACACAACCACACACACAACCACACCCAACCACGCACCCACAACCCACACCCACAACCACACACATAACCACACACACAACCACGCACAACCACACACACACAACCGCACACAACAACACATCCACACCCACAACCACACCCACAATCGCTCCCACATACAACCGCACCCACACACAACCACACACACACAACCACACACACACACACACACAACCACACCCGCACCCACACACACAACCACACACACAACCACACACACCACACACACAACCACACACACCACAGACACAACCACATACACACACAACCACACACACAACCAACTACACACATCATACACACAACCACACACACAACCACACACACACACAATCACACAAACATGCACAAAACCACACACTCACACAACCACACACACAACCATACACACCACACACACAACCACATACCACACACCCAACCACACACCCATTCACACAACCACACACATAACCACACACAACCACACACACACAACCACAACCACACACAGAACCACACACACACACAACCACACATACAACCACACACACAACCACACACACAACCATACACACAACCACACACAACCACATACAACCACACACAACCACACACAGACACAACCACAAAACCATACACACACACACAACCACACATACACAACCACACACACAACCACACACACTCAACCACAGCCACACAATCACACACACACACACAACAACCCACACAACCACACATACACACACAACCACACACAGACACAACCACACATACAATCACACATACACAACCACACACAACCACACCCACACACACACACACACAACCACACACACAACCACACAAAACCATACCCACACACAACCACACACACATACAACCACACACACACAAACCACACACAAACCACCATACAAACACAACCGTATACACAACCACACACCACCCACACAACCACACACACACACAACCACACACACAACCACACAAAGACACAACCATACACATACCTAAACACACACAACCACCCACACACAACCACACAAACACACACACACAACCACACACACACACACACAATCACACACACACAACCACCCACACAACCACACACACAACCACACACAGACAAAACCACACATATAACCACACACACAACCACACCCACACACACACCACCAAACATACACACACCACCACACACACAACCACACACAACCACACACACTCACATAACCACACACAACCACACACACAACCACTCACACCCACACACAAATACAACCACTCACACCCACACACAACTACAAACATACACACACACAACACACACACAACCACACACACACACACACACACACAACCACACACATAACTACACACACAACAACACACACAACCACACACCATACACACAACCATGCACACAACCACACACACAACCACACCCAACCACGCACCCACAACCCACATCCACAACCACACACATAACCACACACACAACCATGCACAACCACACACACACAACCGCACACAACAACACATCCACACCCACAACCACACCCACAATCGCTCCCACATACAACCGCACCCACACACAACCACACACACACAACCACACACACACACACACACACACAACCACACCCACACCCACACACACAACCACACACACAACCACACACACCACACACACAACCACACACACCACAGACACAACCATATACACACACAACCACACACACAACCAACTACACACATCATACACACAACCACACACACAACCACACACACACAATCACACAAACATGCACAAAACCACACACTCACACAACCACACACACAACCATACACACCACACACACAACCACATACCACACACCCAACCACACACCCATTCACACAACCACGCACATAACCACACACAACCACACACACACAACCACAACCACACACAGAACCACACACACACACAACCACACATACAACCACACACACAACCACACACACAATCATACACACAACCACACACAACCACATACAACCACACACAACCACACACAGACACAACCACAAAACCATACACACACACAACCACACACACACAACCACACACACAACCAGACACACTCAACCACAGCCACACAATCACACACACACACACAACAACCCACACAACCACACACACAACCACACACAGACACAACCACACATACAATTACACATACACAACCACACACAACCACACCCACACACACACACACACACAACCACACACACAACCACCCACACAACCACACACCATACACACAACCACACACACAACCACGCACACAACTACACCCAACCACACACCCGCAACCCACACCCACAACCACACACACAACCACACACAACCACACACAACTGCACCCACACACCACAACCACACACACAACCACACACACCACACATACAACCACACATACCACAGACACAACCACACACAGATACAACCACACACACAACCACACACACAACCACACACACAACCACACACTCACACACACAACCACACACAAATACACACCACACACCCAACCACACACCTACGCACACACCCATGCACATAACCACACACACAACCACACACACAACCACAACCACACACACAACCACACACACACACACAACCACATATACAACCACACACACAACCACAAACACAGCCACACACAACCACACACAGACACAACCACACAACCACACATCCACACAACTACACACACAACCACACACAACCGCACACACACACACACACACACACACACACAACACACACACAGACACAACCACACACAGAACCACAACCACCTACACACACAACCACACACAACCACACACTCACAACCACACATACACACACAACCATAACCACACACAGCCACACACACAACCACACACAACCACACATCCACACACAACCACACATCCATACCCACAACTGCACCCACACAACTACACACACAACCACACACAACCACACAACCACAGACACAACCATAACCACACAACCACACAAAACCACACACACAACCACACACATACACAAAACCACGCACACACAACCACACACACAACCACACACACAAACACACACACACACACACAACCACACCCACAACTACACATACACAACCACAACCACACACACAACCACAACCACACACAACCACACACAACCACAACCACACACACCCACAACCACACACACAATCACACACACAACCACACATACAACCACACACACACAACCACACACAACCACACACACAACCACACACATACACAACCACACCTGCCCCCACACACAACCACAACCACACACATACAACCACACACACAATCACACACACAACTACACACAACCCCACACAACCACACAAAACCATACCCACACACAAGCACACACACATACAACCACACACACACAAACCACACACACACCACCATACACACACAACCATATATACAACCACACAACCACCCACACAACCACACACACACACAACCACACACACAACCACACACAGACACAACCATACACATACCTAAACACACACCACCCACACAAACACACACACACAACCACACACACACACACAATCACACACACACAACCACCCACACAACCACACACACAACCACACACAGACAAAACCACACATATAACCACACACACAACCACACCCACACACACACCACCAAACATACACACACCACCACACACACAACCACACACAACCACACACACTCACATAACCACACACAACCACACACACAACCACTCACACCCACACACAAATACAACCACTCACACCCACACACAACTACAAACATACACACACACAACACACACACAACCACACACACACACACACACACAACCACACACATAACTATACACACAACAACACACACAACCACACACCATACATACAACCATGCACACAACCACACACACAACCACACCCAACCACGCACCCACAACCCACACCCACAACCACACACATAACCACACACACAACCATGCACAACCACACACACACAACCGCACACAACAACACATCCACACCCACAACCACACCCACAATCGCTCCCACACACAACCGCACCCACACACAACCACACACACACAACCACACACACACACACACAACCACACCCGCACCCACACACACAACCACACACACAACCACACACACCACACACAACCATACACACCACAGACACAACCACATACACACACAACCACACACACAACCAACTACACACATCATACACACAACCACACACACAACCACACACACACACAATCACACAAACACGCACAAAACCACACACTCACACAACCACACACACAACCATACACACCACACACACAACCACATACCACACACCCAACCACACACCCATTCACACAACCACGCACATAACCACACACAACCACACACACACAACCACACACAGAACCACACACACACACAACCACACATACAACCACACACACAACCACACACACAACCATACACACAACCACACACAACCACATACAACCACACACAACCACACACAGACACAACCACAAAACCATACACACACACACAACCACACACACACAACCACACACACACAACCACACACACTCAACCACAGCCACACAATCACACACACACACAACAACCCACACAACCACACACACACACACAACCACACACAGACACAACCATACATACAATCATACATACACAACCACACACAACCACACCCACACACACACACACACACAACCACACACACAACCACACACACAACCACACACCATACACACAACCACACACACAACCACGCACACAACTACACCCAACCACACACCCGCAACCCGCACCCACAACCACACACACAACCACACACAACCACACACAACTGCACCCACACACCACAACCACACACACAACCACACACACCACACACACAACCACACATACCACAGACACAACCACACACAGACACAACCACACACACAACCACACACACAACCACACACTCACACACACAACCACACACAAATACACACCACACACCCAACCACATACCCACGCACACACCCATGCACATAACCACACACACAACCACACACACAACCACAACCACACACACAACCACACACACACACAACCACATATACAACCACACACACAACCACAAACACAGCCACACACAACCACACACAGACACAACCACACAACCACACAGCCACACAACTACACACACAACCACACACACAACCGCACACACACACACACACAACACACACACAGACACAACCACACACAGAACCACAGCCACCTACACACATAACCACACACAACCACACACACACAACCACACATACACACACAACCATAACCACACACAGCCACACACACAACCACACACAACCACACATCCACACACAACCACACATCCATACCCACAACTGCACCCACAACTGCACCCACACAACTACACACACAACCACACAACCACACACAACCACACAACCACAGACACAACCATAACCACACAACCACACAAAACCACACACAACCACACACACACACACACACAACCACGCACACACAACCACACACACAACCACACACACAAACACACACACACAACCACACCCACAACTACACACACACAACCACAACCACACACACAACCACAACCACTCACAACCACACACAACCACAACCACACACACCCACAACCACACACACAATCACACACACAACCACACACACAACCAACCACACACACAACCACACACAACCACACACACAACCACACACATACACAACCACACCTGCCCCCACACACAACCACAACCACACACACAACCACACACACAACCACACACAACCACTTACACAACCACTTACACAACCACTTACACAACCACACATACACAACCACACACACACAACCACACACACACAACCACAGACACAACCACACACAATCACACACCCACAACCATGCACCCACACAACCGCACACAACCACACTCATACACACACAACCACACACACAACCACACCCAAGCACACAAACAACCACGTACACAACCACACACCCAACCACACCCAACCACACATCCACAGCCATACCCACAACTGCACCCACAACTGCACCCACACACAACCACAGCCACACCCACAACCACACACACAACCACAAACACACACAAAAACACACACACAACCACAGGCACACAAGCACACACACAACCACACAAGCACACACACAAGCACACACACAACCACATACACACACAACCACACACACCCCACACAACCCCACACACAACCCCACACACAACCCCACACACAAAGACACACACACATACAACCACACACACAACCACACACACATACAGCCACACACAACCACACACACCCACAAACACACAACCACACACACACAACCATACACAACCACACATACAACCACACACAACCACACCCAACCACCCATCCACAAACATACCCACACAACCACACCCACAAACACACCCACACAACCATACCCACACAACCACACAGAACCACATCCACACCACACACACAACCAAAACCACACACAACCACAACCACACACACATGACCACAACCACACAACCACACACAACCACACACAACCACACACACACAACCATACACAACCACACACACAACCACACACAACCACACCCAACCACACATCCACAAACATACCCATACAACCACACCCACAAACACACCCACACAACCATACCCACACAACCACACAGAACCACATCCACACCACACACACAACCGAAACCACACACAACCACAACCACACACACATGACCACAACCACACACAACCACACACACAACCACACACACACACACACAAACAACTACACACAACCCCACACAACCCCACAAAACCACACACACACACAACCACACACACATACAACCACACACACATACAAGCACATACACAACCACACACACACACAATCATACATACACAACCACACACACACACACACAATCACACACACAACCACCCACACAACCACACACAACCACACACACAACCACACACACAACCAAACACACACAACCACTCACACACAACCACACACAACCACTCACACAAACACACACAACTACCACACACAACCACATACACAACCACACACACTCAACCACAGCCAAACACAACCACACTCATACACACACAACCACACACACAACCACACATGCACAACCACACACACAACCACAACCACACACTCAACCACACACACAACCACACACACAACCACACACCCAACAACACCAAACCACACATCCACACCCACAACTGCACCCACACGCAACCACAACAACACACACAACCACACACACACAAAATCACACACACAACCACACACACAACCACACACACATACACAATCACACACACACACACAACCACATCCAACCACACACCCAACCATACCCAACCACATACACAACCACACAACCACAACCACACACAACCACACACACCACACACACACAACCACAACCACACACAACCACACACACCACACACAACCACACACACAATCACACACACAACCACACACACAACCACAACCACACAGACACACAACCACACACAACCACACCCAACCACACACAGACACAACCACACAACCACACACACACACAACCACACACACAACCACACACACATACACACACACACACACACACAACACACACATAGACACAACCATACACAGAACCACAACCACCTACACACACAACCATACACGACCACACACAACCACACACACACAACCACACACACAAACAACCATAACCACACACATCCACATACAACCACACATCCACACACAACCACACATCCACACCCATACCCACAACTGCACCCACAACCGCACCCACACAACCACACACACACAACCACACAACCACACACAACCACACAACCACAGACACAACCATAACCACACAACCACACAAAACCACACACACAACCACAACCACACACACACACAACCACGCACACACAACCACACACACAGCCACACACACAAACACACACACACATCCACACCCACAACTACACACACACACAACCACAACCACACACACAACCACACCCAACCACACACAACCACAACCACACCCACCCACAACCACACACACACAATCACACACACAACCACACACACAACCACACACAACCACACACACAACCACACATATACACAACCACACCTGCACCCACACACAACCACACACACAACCATACACATAACGACACACAACCACTTACACAACCACACACACAACCACACACACACACACAACCACACCCACACAACCACACACACACAACCACACACACGACCACACACACACACACAATCACATACACACACACACACACACACAACCACAACCACACACAACCACACTCATACACACACAACCACACACACAACCACACACGCACAACCACACACACAACCACAACCACACACACAACCACACACACAACCACACACACAACCACACACCCAACAACACCCAACCACACATCCACACCCACAACTGCACCCACACGCAACCACAACAACACACACAACCACACACACACAAAATCACACACACAACCACACACACAACCACACACACATACACACAATCACACACACACACACGCACACACACACAACCACATCCAACCACACACCCAACCACACCCAACCACACACACAACCACAACCACACACAACCACACACACCACACACATACAACCACAACCACATACAACCACACACACTACACACAACCAAACACATAACCACACACACAACCACACCCAACCACACCCAACCACACATCCATACCCACACCCGCACCCACACACACCACACACACACAACCACACACACCATACAACCACACACACACCACACACAACCACAAGCACACACAACCACACACAACCACACACAACAACAAACACAACCACACCCAACCACACTCAACCACACTCAACCACACCCAACCACACCCACACAACCACACCCAACCACACCCACACCCAACCATACCCAACCACAACCACACACACACAACCACACACAACCACACCCATCCACACATCCATACCCACACCCGCACCCACACACAACCACAGCCACACAACCACAACCACACACAACCACAACCTCACACAACACACAACCACACACAACCACAACCACACACACAACCACACACACAACCACACCCACAACCACACACAACAACACACACACAACTACACACAACCACACATCCACACCCACAACCGCACCCACAACCGCACACACATACACAACCGCACCCACACACAACCACACACACACCACACACACACAACCACACACACACACACAACCACACCCACACACCACACCACACACCACACACACCACACACACAATCACACACACCACAGACACAACCACATACACATACAACCACACACACAACCACACACACAACCACACACACAACCACATACACACAACCACGCACAACCACACACACACAACCGCACACAACAACACATCCACACCCACAACCACACCCACAATCGCTCCCACACACAACCGCACCCACACACAACCACACACACACAACCACACACACACACACACAACCACACCCGCACCCACACACACAACCACACACACAACCACACACACCACACACACAACCACACACACCACAGACACAACCACATACACACACAACCACACACACAACCAACTACACACATCATACACACAACCACACACACAACCACACACACACAATCACACAAACACGCACAAAACCACACACTCACACAACCACACACACAACCATACACACCACACACACAACCACATACCACACACCCAACCACACACCCATTCACACAACCACGCACATAACCACACACAACCACACACACATAACCACAACCACACACAGAACCACACACACACACAACCACACATACAACCACACACACAACCACACACACAACCATACACACAACCACACACAACCACATACAACCACACACAACCACACACAGACACAACCACAAAACCATACACACACACACAACCACACACACACAACCACACACACAACCAGACGCACTCAACCACAGCCACACAATCACACACACACACACAACAACCCACACAAACACACACACACAACCACACACAGACACAACCACACATACAATCACACATACACAACCACACACAACCACACCCACACACACACACACACACAACCACACACACAACCACCCACACAACCACACACCATACACACAACCACACACACAACCACGCACACAACTACACCCAACCACACACCCGCAACCCGCACCCACAACCACACACACAACCACACACAACCACACACAACTGCACCCACACACCACAACCACACACACAACCACACACACCATACATACAACCACACATACCACAGACACAACCACACACAGATACAACCACACACACAACCACACACACAACCACACACACAACCACACACTCACACACACAACCACACACAAATACACACCACACACCCAACCACACACCCACGCACACACCCATGCACATAACCACACACACAACCACACACACAACCACAACCACACACACAACCACACACACACACACAACCACATATACAACCACACACACAACCACAAACACAGCCACACACAACCACACACAACCACACACAGACACAACCACACAACCACACAGCCACACAACTACACACACAACCACACACACAACCACACACACACACACACACACACACACACACACAACACACACACAGACACAACCACCTACACACACAACCACACACAACCACACACTCACAACCACACATACACACACAACCATAACCACACACAGCCACACACACAACCACACACAACCACACATCCACACACAACCACACATCCATACCCACAACTGCACCCACAACTGCACCCACACAACTACACACACAACCACACAACCACACACAACCACACAACCACAGACACAACCATAACCACACAACCACACAAAACCACACACACAACCACACACATACACAAAACCACGCACACACAACCACACACACAACCACACACACAAACACACACACACACAACCACACCCACAACTACACATACACAACCACAACCACACACACAACCACAACCACACACAACCACAACCACACACACCCACAACCACACACACAATCACACACACAACCACACATACAACCACACACACACAACCACACACAACCACACACACAACCACACACATACACAACCACGCCTGCCCCCACACACAACCACAACCACACACATACAACCACACACACAATCACACACACAACTACACACAACCACACAAAACCATACCCACACACAACCACACACACATACAACCACACACACACAAACCACACACACACCACCATACACACACAACCATATATACAACCACACAACCACCCACACAACCACACACACACACAACCACACACACAACCACACACAGACACAACCATACACATACCTAAACACACACCACCCACACACAACCACACAAACACACACACACAACCACACACACACACACACAATCACACACACACAACCACCCACATAACCACACACACAACCACACACAGACAAAACCACACACACAACCACACCCACACACACACCACCAAACATACACACACCACCACACACACAACCACACACAACCACACACACTCACATAACCACACACAACCACACACACAACCACTCACACCCACACACAAATACAACCACTCATACCCACATACAACTACAAACATACACACACACAACACACACACAACCACACACACACACACACACACAACCACACACATAACTATACACACAACAACACACACAACCACACACCATACACACAACCATGCACACAACCACACACACAACCACACCCAACCACGCACCCACAACCCACACCCACAACCACACACATAACCACACACACAACCACGCACAACCACACACACACAACCGCACACAACAACACATCCACACCCACAACCACACCCACAATCGCTCCCACACACAACCGCACCCACACACAACCACACACACACAACCACACACACACACACACAACCACACCCGCACCCACACACACAACCACACACACAACCACACACACCACACACACAACCACACACACCACAGACACAACCACATACACACACAACCACACACACAACCAACTACACACATCATACACACAACCACACACACAACCACACACACACAATCACACAAACACGCACAAAACCACACACTCACACAACCACACACACAACCATACACACCACACACACAACCACATACCACACACCCAACCACACACCCATTCACACAACCACGCACATAACCACACACAACCACACACACACAACCACAACCACACACAGAACCACACACACACACAACCACACATACAACCACACACACAACCACACACACAACCATACACACAACCACACACAACCACATACAACCACACACAACCACACACAGACACAACCACAAAACCCTACACACACACACAACCACACACACACAACCACACACACAACCACACACACTCAACCACAGCCACACAATCACACACACACACACAACAACCCACACAACCACACACACACACACAACCACACACAGACACAACCACACATACAATCACACATACACAACCACACACAACCACACCCACACACACACACACACAACCACACACACAACCACACACACAACCACACACCATACACACAACCACACACACAACCACGCACACAACTACACCCAACCACACACCCGCAACCCGCACCCACAACCACACACACAACCACACACAACCACACACAACTGCACCCACACACCACAACCACACACACAACCACACACACCACACACACAACCACACATACCACAGACACAACCACACACAGACACAACCACACACACAACCACACACACAACCACACACACAACCACACACTCACACACACAACCACACACAAATACACACCATACACCCAACCACATACCCACGCACACACCCATGCACATAACCACACACACAACCACACACACAACCACAACCACACACACAACCACACACACACACACAACCACATATACAACCACACACACAACCACAAACACAGCCACACACAACCACACACAGACACAACCACACAACCACACAGCCACACAACTACACACACAACCATACACACAACCGCACACACACACACACACACACACACACACACACAACACACACACAGACACAACCACACACAGAACCACAACCACCTACACACACAAATACACAAAACCACACACACACAACCACACATACACACACAACCATAACCACACACAGCCACACACACAACCACACACAACCACACATCTACACACAACCACACATCCATACCCACAACTGCACCCACAACTGCACCCACACAACTACACACACATCCACACAACCACACACAACCACACAACCACAGACACAACCATAACCACACAACCACACAAAACCACACACACAACCACACACACACACAAAACCACGCACACACAACCACACACACAACCACACACACAAACACACACACACACACACAACCACACCCACAACTACACACACACAACCACAACCACACACACAACCACAACCACACACAACCACACACAACCACAACCACACACACCCACAACCACACACACAATCACACACACAACCACACACACAACCAACCACACACACAACCACACACAACCACACACACAACCACACACATACACAACCACACCTGCCCCCACACACAACCACAACCACACACACAACCACACACACAACCACACACAACCACTTACACAACCACTTACACAACCACTTACACAACCACACATACACAACCACACACACACAACCACACACACACAACCACAGACACAACCACACACAATCACACACCCACAACCATGCACCCACACAACCGCACACAACCACACTCTTACACACACAACCACACACCCAACCACACCCAACCACACATCCACAGCCATACCCACAACTGCACCCACAACTGCACCCACACGCAACCACAGCCACACCCACAACCACACACACAACCACAAACACACACAAAAACACACACACAACCACAGGCACACAAGCACACACACAACCACACAAGCACACACACAAGCACACACACAACCACATACACAACCCCACACACAAAGACACACACAAAGACACACACACATACAACCACACACACAACCACACACACATACAACCACACACAACCACACACACCCACAAACACACAACCACACACACACAACCATACACAACCACACACACAACCACACACAACCACACCCAACCACACATCCACAAACATACCCACACAACCACACCCACAAACACACCCACACAACCATACCCACACAACCACACAGAACCACATCCACACCACACACACAACCAAAACCACACACAACCACAACCACACACACATGACCACAACCACACAACCACACACAACCACACACAACCACACACACACAACCACACACACACAACCATACACAACCACACACACAACCACACACAACCACACCCAACCACACATCCACAAACATACCCACACAACCACACCCACAAACACACCCACACAACCATACCCACACAACCACACAGAACCACATCCACACCACACACACAACCAAAACCACACACAACCACAACCACACACACATGACCACAACCACACACAACCACACACACAACCACACACACACACACAAACAACTACACACAACCCCACACAACCACACAAAACCATACACACACACAACCACACACACATACAACCACACACACATACAAGCACATACACAACCACACACACACACAATCACACAAACACAACCACACCCACACACACACAATCACACACACAACCACCCACACAACCACACACAACCACACACACAACCACACACACAACCAAACACACAAACCACTCACACACAACCACACACAACCACTCACAGAAACACACACAACTACCACACACAACCACATACACAACCACACACACTCAACCACAGCCACACACAGCCACACTCATACACACACAACCACACACACAACCACACATGCACAACCACACACACAACCACAACCACACACTCAACCACACACACAACCACACACACAACCACACACCCAACAACACCAAACCACACATCCACACCCACAACTGCACCCACACGCAACCACAACAACACACACAACCACACACACACAAAATCACACACACGACCACACACACAACCACACACACATACACAATCACACACACACACACAACCACATCCAACCACACACCCAACCATACCCAACCACACACACAACCACACAACCACAACCACACACAACCACACACACCACACACACACAACCACAACCACACACAACCACACACACCACACACAACCACACACACAACCACACACACAACCACAACCACACAGACACACAACCACACCCAACCACACCCAACCACACACAGACACAACCACACAACCACACACACACACAACCACACACACAACCACACACACATACACACACACACACACACACAACACACACATAGACACAACCATACACAGAACCACAACCACCTACACGCACAACCATACACGACCGCACACAACCACACACACACAACCACACACACAAACAACCATAACCACACACAACCACACACAACCACACATCCACACACAACCACACATCCACACCCATACCCACAACTGCACCCACAACCGCACCCACACAACCACACACACACAACCACACAACCACACACAACCACACAACCACAGACACAACCATAACCACACAACCACACAAAACCACACACACAACCACAACCACACACACACACACAACCACGCACACACAACCACACACACAGCCACACACACAAACACACACACAC
The DNA here is from genome assembly GCF_964204655.1 of Triturus cristatus. Classification (NCBI taxonomy): domain Eukaryota; kingdom Metazoa; phylum Chordata; class Amphibia; order Caudata; family Salamandridae; genus Triturus; species Triturus cristatus. Next base: position 40,222 of record NW_028187800.1, on the reverse strand, counting down.
ATCCACACCCACAACTACACACACACACAACCACAACCACACACACAACCACACCCAACCACACACAACCACAACCACACATACCCACAACCACACACACAATCACACACACAACCACACACACAACCACACACAACCACACACACAACCACACATATACACAACCACACCTGCACCCACACACAACCACACACACAACCATACACACAACCACACACAACCACTTACACAACCACACACACAACCACACACACACACACACAACCACACCCACACAACCACACACACACAACCACACACACAACCACACACACACACACAATCACATACACACACACACACAACCACAACCACACACAACCACACTCATACACACACAACCACACACGCACAACCACACACACAACCACAACCACACACACAACCGCACACACAACCACACACACAACCACACACCCAACAACACCCAACCACACATCCACACCCACAACTGCACCCACACGCAACCACAACAACACACACAACCACACACATACAAAATCACACACACAACCACACACACAACCACACACACACACACAATCACACACACACACACACACACACACACAACCACATCCAACCACACACCCAACCACACCCAACCACACCCAACCACACACACAACCACAACCACACACAACCACACACACCACACACATACAACCACAACCACATACAACCACACACACTACACACAACCAAACACATAACCACACACACAACCACACACAACCACACCCAACCACACATCCATACCCACACCCGCACCCACACACACCACACACACACAACCACACATACCATACAACCACACACACACCACACACAACCACAAGCACACACAACCACACACAACCACACACAACAACAAACACAACCACACCCAACCACACTCAACCACACTCAACCACACCCAACCACACCCACACAACCACACCCAACCACACCCACACCCAACCATACCCAACCACAACCACACACACACAACCACACACAACCACACCCATCCACACATCCATACCCACACCCGCACCCACACACAACCATAGCCACACAACCACACACAACCACAACCTCACACAACACACAACCACACACAACCACAACCACACACACAACCACACACACAACCACACCCACAACCACACACAACAACACACACACAACTACACACAACCACACATCCACACCCACAACTGCACCCACAACCGCACACACATACACAACCGCACCCACACACAACCACACACACCACACACACACAACCACACACACACACACAACCACACCCACACACCACACCCACACCACACACCACACACACCACACACACAATCACACACACCACAGACACAACCACATACACATACAACCACACACACAACCACACACACAACCACACACACAACCACACACACACAACCACATACACAACCACACACACCACACACACAAACACACACCACACACCCAACCACACACCCACACACACACCCACATACATAACCACACACACAACTACACACACAACCACAACCACACACAGAACCACACACACACACAACCACACATACAACCACACACACAACCACACACACAACCATACACACAACCACACACAACCACACACAACCACACATAGACACAACCACACAACCACACACACACAACCACACACACAACCACACACACAACTGCGCACACACACACACACAACAACACACACAGAGACTCAACCACACACAGAACCACAACCACCTACACACACAACCACACACAACCACACACACACAACCACACACACACAACCATAACCACACACAACCACACACAACCACACATCCACACACAACCACACATCCAAACCCATACCCACAACTGCACCCACAACCGCACCCACACAAACACACACACACAACCACCCAACCACACACAACCACACAACCACAGACACAACCATAACCACACAACCATAAAAAACCACACACACAACCACAAACACACACACACACACACACAACCACGCACACACAACCACACACACAACTACACACACAAACACTCACACACACCCACACCCACAACTACACACACACACAACCACAACCACACACACAACCACAACCACACCCAACCACACACAACCACAACCACACACACCCACAACCACACACACAATCACACACACAACCACACACACAACCAACCACACACACAACCACACACAACCACACACACAACCACACACATACACAACCACACCTGCACCCACACACAACCACAACCACACACACAACCATATACATAACCACACACAACCACTTATACAACCACTTACACAACCACACACACAACCATACACACACACACAGCCACACACACACAACCACACACACACAACCACACACACAACCACACACAATCACCCACCCACAACCACACACACAACCACACACAGAACCACACACACAACCACACACACAACCACACACATACAACCACAACCATACACACAACCACACACACAACCACACATACACAACCACACACACAACCACACACACAACCACACATACAACCATACACACATTCATACACACAACCACACACACACACCCACACACACACAGACACAACCACACACAAACCCACAACCACACACACACACAACCACACACAACCACACACAACCACACACACAACCACACACCCGCAACCCGCACCCACAACCACACACACAACCACACACAACCACACACAACTGCACCCACACACCACAACCACACACACAACCACACACACCACACACACAACCACACATACCACAGACACAACCACACACAGACACAACCACACACACAACCACACACACAACCACACACACAACCACACACTCACACACACAACCACACACAAATACACACCACACACCCAACCACATACCCACGCACACACCCATGCACATAACCACACACACAACCACACACACAACCACAACCACACACACAACCACACACACACACACAACCACATATACAACCACACACACAACCACAAACACAGCCACACACAACCACACACAGACACAACCACACAACCACACAGCCACACAACTACACACACAACCATACACACAACCGCACACACACACACACACACACACACACACAACACACACACAGACACAACCACACACAGAACCACAACCACCTACACACACAAATACACAAAACCACACACACACAACCACACATACACACACAACCATAACCACACACAGCCACACACACAACCACACACAACCACACATCCACACACAACCACACATCCATACCCACAACTGCACCCACAACTGCACCCACACAACTACACACACATCCACACAACCACACACAACCACACAACCACAGACACAACCATAACCACACAACCACACAAAACCACACACAGAACCACACACACACACAAAACCACGCACACACAACCACACACACAACCACACACACAAACACACACACACACACACAACCACACCCACAACTACACACACACAACCACACACACAACCACAACCACACACAACCACACACAACCACAACCACACACACCCACAACCACACACACAATCACACACACAACCACACACACAACCAACCACACACACAACCACACACAACCACACACACAACCACACACATACACAACCACACCTGCCCCCACACACAACCACAACCACACACACAACCACACACACAACCACACACAACCACTTACACAACCACTTACACAACCACTTACACAACCACACATACACAACCACACACACACAACCACACACACACAACCACAGACACAACCACACACAATCACACACCCACAACCATGCACCCACACAACCGCACACAACCACACTCATACACACACAACCACACACCCAACCACACCCAACCACACATCCACAGCCATACCCACAACTGCACCCACAACTGCACCCACACGCAACCACAGCCACACCCACAACCACACACACAACCACAAACACACACAAAAACACACACACAACCACAGGCACACAAGCACACACACAACCACACAAGCACACACACAAGTACACACACAACCACATACACAACCCCACACACAAAGACACACACAAAGACACACACACATACAACCACACACACAACCACACACACATACAACCACACACAACCACACACACCCACAAACACACAACCACACACACACAACCATACACAACCACACACACAACCACACACAACCACACCCAACCACACATCCACAAACATACCCACACAACCACACCCACAAACACACCCACACAACCATACCCACACAACCACACAGAACCACATCCACACCACACACACAACCAAAACCACACACAACCACAACCACACACACATGACCACAACCACACAACCACACACAACCACACACAACCACACACACACAACCACACACACACAACCATACACAACCACACACACAACCACACACAACCACACCCAACCACACATCCACAAACATACCCACACAACCACACCCACAAACACACCCACACAACCATACCCACACAACCACACAGAACCACATCCACACCACACACACAACCAAAACCACACACAACCACAACCACACACACATGACCACAACCACACACAACCACACACACAACCACACACACACACACAAACAACTACACACAACCCCACACAACCACACAAAACCATACACACACACAACCACACACACATACAACCACACACACATACAAGCACATACACAACCACACACACACACAATCACACAAACACAACCACACACACACACACACAATCACACACACAACCACCCACACAACCACACACAACCACACACACAACCACACACACAACCAAACACACAAACCACTCACACACAACCACACACAACCACTCACAGAAACACACACAACTACCACACACAACCACATACACAACCACACACACTCAACCACAGCCACACACAGCCACACTCATACACACACAACCACACACACAACCACACATGCACAACCACACACACAACCACAACCACACACTCAACCACACACACAACCACACACACAACCACACACCCAACAACACCAAACCACACATCCACACCCACAACTGCACCCACACGCAACCACAACAACACACACAACCACACACACACAAAATCACACACACAACCACACACACAACCACACACACATACACAATCACACACACACACACAACCACATCCAACCACACACCCAACCATACCCAACCACACACACAACCACACAACCACAACCACACACAACCACACACACCACACACACACAACCACAACCACACACAACCACACACACCACACACAACCACACACACAACCACACACACAACCACAACCACACAGACACACAACCACACCCAACCACACCCAACCACACACAGACACAACCACACAACCACACACACACACAACCACACACACAACCACACACACATACACACACACACACACACACAACACACACATAGACACAACCATACACAGAACCACAACCACCTACACGCACAACCATACACGACCGCACACAACCACACACACACAACCACACACACAAACAACCATAACCACACACAACCACACACAACCACACATCCACACACAACCACACATCCACACCCATACCCACAACTGCACCCACAACCGCACCCACACAACCACACACACACAACCACACAACCACACACAACCACACAACCACAGACACAACCATAACCACACAACCACACAAAACCACACACACAACCACAACCACACACACACACACAACCACGCACACACAACCACACACACAGCCACACACACAAACACACACACACATCCACACCCACAACTACACACACACACAACCACAACCACACACACAACCACACCCAACCACACACAACCACAACCACACACACCCACAACCACACACACAATCACACCCACAACCACACACACAACCACACACAACCACACACACAACCACACATATACACAACCACACCTGCACCCACACACAACCACACACACAACCATACACACAACCACACACAACCACTTACACAACCACACACACAACCACACACACACACACAACCACACCCACACAACCACACACACACAACCACACACACAACCACACACACACACACAATCACATACACACATACACACAACCACAACCACACACAACCACACTCATACACACACAACCACACACGCACAACCACACACACAACCACAACCACACACACAACCGCGCACACAACCACACACACAACCACACACCCAACAACACCCAACCACACATCCACACCCACAACTGCACCCACACGCAACCACAACAACACACACAACCACACACATACAAAATCACACACACAACCACACACACAACCACACACACACACACAATCACACACACACACACACACACACACAACCACATCCAACCACACACCCAACCACACCCAACCACACCCAACCACACACACAACCACAACCACACACAACCACACACACCACACACATACAACCACAACCACATACAACCACACACACTACACACAACCAAACACATAACCACACACACAACCACACACAACCACACCCAACCACACATCCATACCCACACCCGCACCCACACACACCACACACACACAACCACACACACCATACAACCACACACACACCACACACAACCACAAGCACACACAACCACACACAACCACACACAACAACAAACACAACCACACCCAACCACACTCAACCACACTCAACCACACCCAACCACACCCACACAACCACACCCAACCACACCCACACCCAACCATACCCAACCACAACCACACACACACAACCACACACAACCACACCCATCCACACATCCATACCCACACCCGCACCCACACACAACCATAGCCACACAACCACACACAACCACAACCTCACACAACACACAACCACACACAACCACAACCACACACACAACCACACACACAACCACACCCACAACCACACACAACAACACACACACAACTACACACAACCACACATCCACACCCACAACTGCACCCACAACCGCACACACATACACAACTGCACCCACACACAACCACACACACCACACACACACAACCACACACACACACACACAACCACACCCACACACCACACCCACACCACACACCACACACACCACACACACAATCACACACACCACAGACACAACCACATACACATACAACCACACACACAACCACACACACAACCACACACACAACCACACACACACAACCACATACACAACCACACACACCACACACACAAACACACACCACACACCCAACCACACACCCACACACACACCCACATACATAACCACACACACAACTACACACACAACCACAACCACACACAGAACCACACACACACACAACCACACATACAACCACACACACAACCACACACACAACCATACACACAACCACACACAACCACACACAACCACACATAGACACAACCACACAACCACACACACACAACCACACACACAACCACACACACAACTGCGCACACACACACACACAACAACACACACAGAGACTCAACCACACACAGAACCACAACCACCTACACACACAACCACACACAACCACACACACACAACCACACACACACAACCATAACCACACACAACCACACACAACCACACATCCACACACAACCACACATCCAAACCCATACCCACAACTGCACCCACAACCGCACCCACACAAACACACACACACAACCACCCAACCACACACAACCACACAACCACAGACACAACCATAACCACACAACCATAAAAAACCACACACACAACCACAAACACACACACACACACACAAAACCACGCACACACAACCACACACACAACTACACACACAAACACACACACACACACACACCCACAACTACACACACACACAACCACAACCACACACACAACCACAACCACACCCAACCACACACAACCACAACCACACACACCCACAACCACACACACAATCACACACACAACCACACACACAACCAACCACACACACAACCACACACAACCACACACACAACCACACACATACACAACCACACCTGCACCCACACACAACCACAACCACACACACAACCATATACATAACCACACACAACCACTTATACAACCACTTACACAACCACACACACAACCATACACACACACACAACCACACACACACAACCACACACACAACCACACACAATCACCCACCCACAACCACACACACAACCACACACAGAACCACACACACAACCACACACACAACCACACACATACAACCACAACCATACACACAACCACACACACAACCACACATACACAACCACACACACAACCACACACACAACCACACATACAACCATACACATATTCATACACACAACCACACACACACACCCACACACACACAGACACAACCACACACAAACCCACAACCACACACACACACAACCACACACAACCACACACACAACCACAGACACACACACACAACCATAACCACACACAACCACACACACAACCACACACACATACACACACACACACACACACACAACACACACATAGACACAACCATACACAGAACCACAACCACCTACACGCACAACCATACACAACCGCACACAACCACACACACACAACCACACACACAAACAACCATAACCACACACAACCACACACAACCACACATCCACACACAACCACACATCCACACCCATACCCACAACTGCACCCACAACCGCACCCACACAACCACACACACACAACCACACAACCACACACAACCACACAACCACAGACACAACCATAACCACACAACCACACAAAACCACACACACAACCACAACCACACACACACACACAACCACGCACACACAACCACACACACAGCCACACACACAAACACACACACACATCCACACCCACAACTACACACACACACAACCACAACCACACACACAACCACACCCAACCACACACAACCACAACCACACACACCCACAACCACACACACAATCACACACACAACCACACACACAACCACACACAACCACACACACAACCACACATATACACAACCACACCTGCACCCACACACAACCACACACACAACCATACACACAACCACACACAACCACTTACACAACCACACACACAACCACACACACACACACAACCACACCCACACAACCACACACACACAACCACACACACACAACCACACACACACACACAATCACATACACACACACACACAACCACAACCACACACAACCACACTCATACACACACAACCACACACGCACAACCACACACACAACCACAACCACACACACAACCGCACACACAACCACACACACAACCACACACCCAACAACACCCAACCACACATCCACACCCACAACTGCACCCACACGCAACCACAACAACACACACAACCACACACACACAAAATCACACACACAACCACACACACAACCACACACACACACACAATCACACACACACACACACACACACACAGCCACATCCAACCACACACCCAACCACACCCAACCACACCCAACCACACACACAACCACAACCACACACAACCACACACACCACACACATACAACCACAACCACATACAACCACACACACTACACACAACCAAACACATAACCACACACACAACCACACACAACCACACCCAACCACACATCCATACCCACACCCGCACCCACACACACCACACACACACAACCACACACACCATACAACCACACACACACCACACACAACCACAAGCACACACAACCACACACAACCACACACAACAACAAACACAACCACACCCAACCACACTCAACCACACTCAACCACACCCAACCACACCCACACAACCACACCCAAAAACACCCACACCCAACCATACCCAACCACAACCACACACACACAACCACACACAACCACACCCATCCACACATCCATACCCACACCCGCACCCACACACAACCATAGCCACACAACCACAACCACACACAACCACAACCTCACACAACACACAACCACACACAACCACAACCACACACACAACCACACCCACAACCACACACAACAACACACACACAACTACACACAACCACACATCCACACCCACAACCGCACCCACAACCGCACACACATACACAACCGCACCCACACACAACCACACACACCACACACACACAACCACACACACACACACACACAACCACACCCACACACCACACCCACACCACACACCACACACACCACACACACAATCACACACACCACAGACACAACCACATACACATACAACCACACACACAACCACACACACAACCACACACACAACCACACACACACAACCACATACACAACCACACACACCACACACACAAACACACACCACACACCCAACCACACACCCACACACACACCCACATACATAACCACACACACACAACTACACACACAACCACAACCACACACAGAACCACACACACACACAACCACACATACAACCACACACACAACCACACACACAACCATACACACAACCACACACAACCACACATAGACACAACCACACAACCACACACACACAACCACACACACAACCACACACACAACTGCGCACACACACACACAACAACACACACAGAGACTCAACCACACACAGAACCACAACCACCTACACACACAACCACACACAACCACACACACACAACCACACACACACAACCATAACCACACACAACCACACACAACCACACATCCACACACAACCACACATCCAAACCCATACCCACAACTGCACCCACAACCGCACCCACACAAACACACACACACAACCACCCAACCACACACAACCACACAACCACAGACACAACCATAACCACACAACCATAAAAAACCACACACACAACCACAAACACACACACACACACACAAAACCACGCACACACAACCACACACACAACTACACACACAAACACACACACACACCCACACCCACAACTACACACACACACAACCACAACCACACACACAACCACAACCACACCCAACCACACACAACCACAACCACACACACCCACAACCACACACACAATCACACACACAACCACACACACAACCAACCACACACACAACCACACACAACCACACACACAACCACACACATACACAACCACACCTGCACCCACACACAACCACAACCACACACACAACCATATACATAACCACACACAACCACTTATACAACCACTTACACAACCACACACACAGCCATACACACACACACAGCCACACACACACAACCACACACACACAACCACACACACAACCACACACAATCACCCACCCACAACCACACACACAACCACACACAGAACCACACACACAACCACACACACAACCACACACATACAACCACAACCATACACACAACCACACACACAACCACACATACACAACCACACACACAACCACACACACAACCACACATACAACCATACACACATTCATACACACAACCACACACACACACCCACACACACACAGGCACAACCACACACAAACCCACAACCACACACACACACAACCACACACAACCACACACACAACCACAGACACACACACACAACCATAACCACACACAACCACACACAACCACACACAACCATACATCCACACCCATACCCACAACAGCACCCACAACCGCACCCACACACAACCACACAACCACATACACACACACAACCACACACACAACCACACCCAACCACACCCACACCCAACCATACCCAACCACAACCACACACACACAACCACACACAACCACACCCATCCACACATCCATACCCACACCCGCACCCACACACAACCACAGTAACACCACCACAACCACACACAACCACAACCTCACACAACACACAACCACACACAACCACAACCACACACACAACCACACACACAACCACACCCACAACCACACACAACAACACACACACAACTACACACAACCACACATCCACACCCACAACCGCACCCACAACCGCACACACATACACAACCGCACCCACACACAACCACACACACACCACACACACACACACAACCACACACACACACCACACCCACACCACACACCACACACACCACACACACAATCACACACACCACAGACACAACCACATACACATACAACCACACACACAACCACACACACAACCACACACACAACCACACACACACAACCACACACACAACCACACACACCACACACACAAACACACACCACACACCCAACCACACACCCACGCACACACCCACATACATAACCACACACACAACTACACACACAACCACAACCACACACAGAACCACACACACACAACCACACATACAACCACACACACAACCACACACACAACCATACACACAACCACACACAACCACACACAACCACACATAGACACAACCACACAACCACACACACACAACCACACACACAACCACACACACAACTGCGATCACACACACACACACACACAACAACACACACACAGACTCAACCACACACAGAACCACAACCACCTACACACACAACCACACACAACCACACACACACAACCACACACACACACAACCATAACCACACACAACCACACACAACCACACATCCACACACAACCACACATCCAAACCCATACCCACAACTGCACCCACAACCGCACCCACACAACCACACACACACAACCACCCAACCACACACAACCACACAACCACAGACACAACCCTAACCACACAACCATAAAAAACCACACACACAACCACAAACACACACACACACACAAAACCACGCACACACAACCACACACACAACTACACACACAAACACACACACCCACACCCACAACTACACACACACACAACCACAACCACACACACAACAACAACCACACCCAACCACACACAACCACAACCACACACACCCACAACCACACACACAATCATACACACAACCACACACACAACCAACCACACACACAACCACACACAACCACACACACAACCACACACATACACAACCACACCTGCACCCACACACAACCACAACCACACACACAACCATATACATAACCACACACAACCACTTATACAACCACTTACACAACCACACACACAACCATACACACACACACAACCACACACACAACCACACACACACAACCACACACACAACCACACACAATCACCCACCCACAACCACACACACAACCACACACAGAACCACACACACAACCACACACACAACCACACACATACAACCACAACCATACACACAACCACACACACAACCACACATACACAACCACACACACAACCACACACACAACCACACATACAACCATACACACATTCATACACACAACCACACACACACAACCACACACACACAGACACAACCACACACAAACCCACAACCACACACACACACAACCACACACAACCACACACACAACCACAGACACACACACACAACCATAACCACACACAACCACACACAACCATACATCCACACACATACCCACAACAGCACCCACAACCGCACCCACACACAACCACACAACCACATACACACACACAACCACACACACAACCACAGACACAACCATAACCACACAACCACACAAAACCACACACACAACCACAACCACACACACACAAAACCACACACACACAACCACACACACAACCACTCACACAAACACACAACCACACACATACAACCACACACACAATCACACACACAACTACACACAACCCCACACAACCACACAAAACCATACCCACACACAACCACACACACATACAACCACACACACACAAACCACATACACACCACCATGCACACACAACCATATACACAACCACACAACCACCCACACAACCACACACACACACAACCACACACACAACCACACACAGACACAACCATACACATACCTAAACACACACAACCACCCACACACAACCACACAAACACACACACACAACCACACATACACACACACATAATCACACACACACAACCACCCACACAACCACACACAACCACATCCACACCACACACACAACCAAAACCACACACAATCACACACACATGACCACAACCACACACACAACCACACACACAACCACACACAAACACACACACAAACAACTACACACAGCCCCACACAACCACACAAAACCATACCCACACTCAACCACACACACATACACACACACCACCACACACACACAACCACATACACAACCACACACACAACCACATACACACAATCACACATACACAACCAAACACACACACACAATCACACACACAACCACCCACACAACCACACACACACACAACCACACAAACAACCACACACACAACCAAACACACACAACCACTCACACACAACCACATGCAACCACTCACACAAACACACACAACTACCACACACAGCCACACATACAACCACACATACACAACCACAACCACACACAACCACACTCATACACACACAACCACACACACAACCACACACGCACAACCACACACACAACCACAACCACACACACAACCGCACACACAACCACACACCCAACAACACCCAACCACACATCCACACCCACAACTGCACCCACATGCAACCACAACAACACACACAACCACACACACACAAAATCACACACACAACCACACACACACACAATCACACACACACACACACACACACACACACACACACACACACACACACACACACACACACAACCACATCCAACCACACACCCAACCACACCCAACCACACCCAACCACACACCCAACCACAACCACACACAACCACACACACCACACACATACAACCACAACCACATACAACCACACACACTACACACAACCAAACACATAACCACACACACAACCACACCCAACCATACCCAACCACACATCCATACCCACACCCGCACCCACACACACCACACACACACAACCACACACACCATACAACCACACACACACCACACACACCCACAAGCACACACAACCACACACAACCACACACAACAACAAACACAACCACACCCAACCACACTCAACCACACTCAACCACACCCAACCACACCCACACAACCACACCCAACCACACCCACACCCAACCATACCCAACCACAACCACACACACACACAACCACACACAACCACACCCATCCACACATCCATACCCACACCCGCACCCACACACAACCACAGCCACACAACCACAACCACACACAACCACAACCTCACACAACACACAACCACACACAACCACAACCACACACACAACCACACACACAACCACACCCACAACCACACACAACAACACACACACAACTACACACAACCACACATCCACACCCACAACCGCACCCACAACCGCACACACATACACAACCGCACCCACACACAACCACACACACACCACACACACACAACCACACACACACATACAACCACACCCACACACCACACCCACACCACACACTACACACACCACACACACAATCACACACACCACAGACACAACCACATACACACAACCACACACACAACCACACACACAACCACACACACAACCACACATACAACCACACACACAACCACACACACAACCACACACACCACACACACAAACACACACCACACACCCAACCACACACCCATGCACACACCCACATACATAACCACACACACAACTACACACACAACCACAACCACACACAGAACCACACACACACACAACCACACATACAACCACACACACAACCACACACACAACCATACACACAACCACACATAACCACACACAACCACACATAGACACAACCACACAACCACACACACACAACCACACACACAACCACACACACAACTGCACATACACACACACACACACACACACAACAACACACACACAGACTCAACCACACACAGAACCACAACCACCTACACACACAACCACACACAACCACACACACACAACCACACACACACACAACCATAACCACACACAACCACACACAACCACACATCCACACACAACCACACATCCAAACCCATACCCACAACTGCACCCACAACCGCACCCACACAACCACACACACAGAACCACCCAACCACACACAACCACACAACCACAGACACAACCATAACCACACAACCATAAAAACCACACACACAACCACAAACACACACACACACACAAAACCACGCACACACAACCACACACACAACCACACCCACAAACACACACCCAGACCCACACCCACAACTACACACACACACAACCACAACCACACACACAACCACAACCACACCCAACCACACACAACCACAACCACACACACCCACAACCACACACACAATCACACACACAACCACACACACAACCACACACAACCACACAAACAACCACACACATACACAACCACACCTGCACCCACACACAACCACAACCACACACACAACCATATACACAACCACACACAACCACTTATACAACCACTTACACAACCGCACACACAACCATACACACACACACAACCACACACACACAACCACACACAATCACCCACCCACAACCACACACACAACCACACACAGAACCACACACACAACCACACACACAACCACACACACACAACCACAACCATACACACAACCACACACACAACCACACATACACAACCACACACACAACCACACACACAACCACACATACAACCATACACACATTCATACACACAACCACACACACACAACCACACACACACAGACACAACCACACACAAACCCACAACCACACACAGACACACAACCACACACACAACCACAGACACACACACACAACCATAACCACACACAACCACACACAACCACACACAACCATACATCCACACCCATACCCACAACAGCACCCACAACCGCACCCACACACAACCACACAACCACATACACACACACAACCACACACACAACCACAGACACAACCATAACCACACAACCACACAAAACCACACACACAACCACAACCACACACACACACACACAAAACCACACACACACAACCACACACACAACCACTCACACAAACACACAACCACACACATACAACCACACACACAATCACACACACAACTACACACAACCCCACACAACCACACAAAACCATACCCACACACAACCACACACACATACAACCACACACACACAAACCACACACACACCACCATACACACACAACCATGTACACAACCACACAACCACCCACACAACCACACACATTCACACAACCACACACACAACCACACACAGACACAACCATACACATACCTAAACACACACAACCACCCACACACAACCACACAAACACACACACAACCACACACACACACACACAATCACACACACACAACCACCCACACAACCACACACACAACCACACACAGACAAAACCACACATATAACCACACACACAACCACACCCACACACACACCACCAAACATACACACACCACCACACACACAACCACACACAACCACACACACTCACATAACCACACACAACCACACACACAACCACTCACACCCACACACAAATACAACCACTCACACCCACACACAACTACAAACATACACACACACACAACACACACACAACCACACACACACATACACACACACAACCACACACACAACTACACACACAACAACACACACAACCACACACCATACACACAACCATGCACACAACCACACACACAACCACACCCAACCACGCACCCACAACCCACACCCACAACCACACACATAACCACACACACAACCACACACAACCACACACACACAACCGCACACAACCACACATCCACACCCACAACCACACCCACAATCGCTCCCACACACAACCGCACCCACACACAACCACACACACACAACCACACACACACACACACACACAACCACACCCGCACCCACACACACAACCACACACACAACCACACACACCACACACACAACCACACACACCACAGACACAACCACATACACACACAACCACACACACAACCAACTACACACATCACACACACAACCACACACACAACCACACACACACACAATCACACAAACATGCACAAAACCACACACTCACACAACCACACACACAACCATACACACCACACACACAACCACATACCACACACCCAACCACACACCCATTCACACAACCACGCACATAACCACACACAACCACACACACACAACCACAACCACACACAGAACCACACACACACACAACCACACATACAACCACACACACAACCACACACACAACCATACACACAACCACACACAACCACATACAACCACACACAACCACACACAGACACAACCACAAAACCATACACACACACAACCACACACACAACCACACACACAACCACACACACTCAACCACAGCCACACAATCACACACACACACACAACAACCCACACAACCACACACACACACAACCACACACAGACACAACCACACATACAATCACACATACACAACCACACACAACCACACCCACACACACACACACAACCACACACACAACCACACACACAACCACACACCATACACACAACCACACACACAACCACGCACACAACTACACCCAACCACACACCCGCAACCCGCACCCACAACCACACACACAACCACACACAACTGCACCCACACACCACAACCACACACACAACCACACACACCACACACACAACCACACATACCACAGACACAACCACACACAGACACAACCACACACACAACCACACACACAACCACACACTCACACACACAACCACACACAAATACACACCACACACCCAACCACACACCCACGCACACACCCATGCACATAACCACACACACAACCACACACACAACCACAACCACACACACAACCACACACACACACACAACCACATATACAACCATACACACAACCACAAACACAGCCACACACAACCACACACAACCACACACAGACACAACCACACAACCACACAGCCACACAACTACACACACAACCACACACACAACCGCACACACACACACACACACAACACACACACAGACACAACCACACACAGAACCACAACCACCTACACACACAACCACACACAACCACACACACACAACCACACATACACACACAACCATAACCACACACAGCCACACACACAACCACACACAACCACACATCCACACACAACCACACATCCATACCCACAACTGCACCCACAACCGCACCCACACAACTACACACACAACCACACAACCACACACAACCACACAACCACAGACACAACCATAACCACACAACCACACAAAACCACACACACAACCACACACACACACACAAAACCACGCACACACAACCACACACACAACCACATACACAAACACACATACACACACACAACCACACCCACAACTACACACACACAACCACAACCACACACACAACCACAACCACACACAACCACACACAACCACAACCACACACACCCACAACCACACACACAATCACACACACACAACCAACCACACACACAACCACACACACAACCACACACATACACAACCACACCTGCCCCCACACACAACCACAACCACACACACAACCACACACACAACCACACACAACCACTTACACAACCACTTACACAACCACTTACACAACCACACATACACAACCACACACACACAACCACACACACACAACCACAGACACAACCACACACAATCACACACCCACAACCATGCACCCACACAACCGCACACAACCACACTCATACACACACAACCACACACACAACCACACCCAAGCACACAAACAACCACGTACACAACCACACACCCAACCACACCCAACCACACATCCATAGCCATACCCACAACTGTACCCACAACTGCACCCACACACAACCACAGCCACACCCACAACCACACACACAACCACAAACACACACAAAAACACACACACAACCACAGGCACACAAGCACACACACAACCACACAAGCACACACAAGCACACACACAACCACATACACACACAACCACACACACCCCACACAACCCCACACACAAAGACACACACAAACACACACACATACAACCACACACACATACAACCACACACAACCACACACACCCACAAACACACACAACCACAACCATACACACACAACCACACCCACACAACCACACACAACCACACACAACCACACACACACAACCACACACACACAACCATACACAACCACACACACAACCACACACAACCACACCCAACCACACATCCACAAACATACCCACACAACCACACCCACAAACACACCCACACAACCATACCCACACAACCACACAGAACCACATCCACACCACACACACAACCAAAACCACACACAACCACAACCACACACACATGACCACAACCACACACAACCACACACACACACACAAACAACTACACACAACCCCACACAACCACACAAAACCATACACACACACAACCACACACACATACAACCACACACACACACCACACACACACATACAAGCACATACACAACCACACACACACACACAACCACACACACAACCACACACACACACACACAATCTTTCTTTTGGTCACCACCCTGGTTTTTAGGCCTGATCCTGGTCCTGACCCATTTATCTGCCCTCTTTCCCAATTCTTGGGGAGAGGTCAAATCTGAGTCTACCAGGTGTTGATGGAGAAGCTGGTTTTGACAATTACTTAAAATCTGCTCTCTCATCATCAAATTGTACAATCCTGTATAATCAGACACCTTACTTCCCAGCAACCAACCCTCCAAAGCCTTAGTGGCACATTCCACATATTCAGACCAGTCCTGAGTCTGTGTCTTCTGGGTGTCTCTGAACATTAACCTGTACTGTTCAGTGGTTAAGCCTAACCCATCAACTAGGACACTCTTCAGGACTCTGTAATTTCTGACATCCTCTTCTCTAACAGTGAGGAGTCTATCTCTGCCTCTCCCCTCAAAGGAGAGCCATAAGATTGCTGCCCACTGGTCTTCAGGAACCTGCTGCACTTTGCAGGCTCTCTCAAGAGCAGTCATCCATTTGTGGATGTCATCCCCACTTTTGTAGGGGGGCACAATCTTGGACAGGTTCCTATTGTCAAAGACCCTATCTTTGTCCCTAGGGACATTGCTGCCACCAGTGGGTATAGACCCACTCTCTCTATGCTGCCTAGCCTTGCTCAGTTTTTCTTCCATCAGGGCTACTTCTAGCTCCTGCTTCCTGATCCTCAGCTGGGCTTCCTGCATTCTGGCCTCATGTTCCCTCCTCTGAGGGGTGGTCATCCTTTTCCTGGAGTGACCTTGAGAGCCCCTAGAGCCATGAGAAGCATTGGAGTCACCTGAGCGATTCCTTTGCCTCCCAAGCCCTGTGTTAAGTCCACTGGGGAGATCCAATGGGGGGAACCCATTGTCAGTCCCCAATAGCCTTAGTTTAGCTGGGCCAAGTATAATACTTGGCACTGGGCTAGTTCTCCCTTCATCATCACTACTTTCTGTATCCTCACCACTTTCCTCCCCTGTAGTATGGTTCTCATCTAAGGGATGGCTATTGGAACTGGGTACCTCTGTAGTATCTTCAGAAGGGGGGCCTCCTGTTCCTGACCCTAAGGGGGCTAACTGGGAAGCTTTCTTGAGTGCTCTCTGATTCTCATCATTCTGTAAGAGCTCTCTGAGCTCAGCAGAGTTTGGGTTCTTGGGCTGTTTAAGGCCTCTAAGAGTTGCCAAATGCCTGAGCTCATTCTGATTAAGGGTAGCAAAGCTGGATGGTGCCCTCTGGGGGTCACTCTCAACAGAGATGGGTACAGTGGACCCCTCTGCCCCGGCCATTGCTCTTAAGTGTGGGTGGATGTGTTGCAATCTACCTACACTTGGGTTTACCTACTAAACCTATCTAGTAGTTGTAGTCAGGGTGTGCTACTCCCTTTGCTCTACAACAACTAAGTTCAGTAGAACTTATGTATATCTAATCTTGTTTTATATGTACCTACAGGTACCTATGTGATCTTTCAATTGGTAACCAAGAGATTACAATGGTAAAACACAGCAAGCTCAAATCCCACCGCTGCCACCAATGTGAGAAGTTGGCCTGGTATATGATGCTCACTAGTTAAAGTGATCACTGTGAGAAGTTGGCCTGGTATATGCTGTTCACTAGTTCTAGTGACCACCTTGTACCATGCCAAGCAACCCTTATGGTGTGGTTGTAAGTCAACCTTTTCGGACCAGCTGCCCTAGTGGTAGCGTAGGCTAAGCAGTCTTTGAGGCTAAACTCGTGAAGCGTGTTAAGCAAGCTGTTTTACCAATAGTAACCCCCTTTTATACCAATGAAAGGACACCACACAGATATATATTCAAAATATATATGTATTTATTTCTCAAAGTAACCCCTAGTCTCTTTATGAGCACAGGAGCACAAATCGTCAAACAAGATTACAGTAGAATACACAGAAGTTGCACTTTATATGGATAGGCCCTGGTGGCCACTCGAACCATATACTAAAATAGTGGTATAAGTACCACGAACAGAAAAGGGAAAAGGCCTAGGGCCTCTAGAATCGCTGGGCCTACAAGGAGCTAACGTCAGTTAGTGACCAGGAGGTCCACGGGTGGCGTGTGCAGAGCAAATAGTCACACGCGGGCTCCCATAGGTTTCAATGGGTGCGTAAAAAGTACAAAGTTACTGCAAAAGGAATCTTCCGGATGACCTAGGAACTTAAGATTTGGAACACAGGCACTAGAGATGTATTACTACACATGGGCACCGGAGTACCAGCTTTACCTCACCCACAGGAAGCGGGTGCATAGGTCTCAAAGTGCGTCGGGTTTCTTCTATCTGTTCCGTTGAGCCTGGGACAAAGATGCTGCAGGCGGTCGGTCGGGAAGAGATGCAGTGGATCCAAGAGTGGATCGGAGATGTTGAAGACCTGTAAGCAGAGGGGACAGTGTTCACAGTCACTAGCCAGTGACCAGCGTGGCACCAGGTGGGTACCAGGCGATGTCGGGTGCAAACAGGTGATGAGGGGTAGCTTGTCTCCGCAGCCACGTGGTCCCTGAAGGTCGACGACGTCCAGGAGTCGAGTCACGAGCTGTCCCACGCAGGCTCTCGCTGTCGGCGGTGTCGGCGACTTGATCGAAGCAAACAAGCCTTGGCAAAAGCAATTGTTGTAGGCAAGGAGTTTAAGCTGTTGGTTCTGACCAGCAAGGTCAGAGGGATTGCTCCTTTGGAGGGGAGCAAGAGCCAGTCTGGAGCAACCAGACCAGCGGTGTTTGTCGTAGATTTCGTCGCCAAGATGGCCACTAGCCAGCGGGCCAGCAACCGGTTAGGCGCGTCGAGTGGCAAAATGCAGAAGGGCCCCACGCAGATCGTGGAGATGCTGGAGGGCTCACCTTTGGTGCAGATGCTGCTCGAGGGTTGGGCTTCTCAGGACCCAAAGCACAACTTGGAGGGAGCCTCGGTTGTTGCACTGGTCAGCTTGTCGTAGTCGTTCCAAGATGGCTGGCTCCACGTGTCTCGGTGCCTCCACGGGTCTCCTCTTTGCAGGGACTGTGGATCGGGCGGTGAGAGGTCTGGAGGTCCAGGTCTTGTCAGTCTCTGGGCTCGGGCTCCGGCGGGAGGCGGCGGCAAAGCAGACGGTGATTCGCTGGATGGTGCTTGCGTTAGCAAGGTGGTCACTCCCTGACCACAGGGGAGATTTTCTTCAGTCTTCTGTGCAGCAGAATGTCGAAGTTCCCGTCTTCTTCTTAGTTTCAAGTTGATTCCAGGATGTCTGAAGTCTTAGGACACAGCTCCTACCTTTAAGCGGATTCTAGGGGCCGGACTACCTGCTAGGTCCCTCCCTAAGGGTGGGACCAGGAAGGGGGGTGGTTACACCCCCAATCCTTTGTCCAGCTCGCCCCAGGCCCGGGACTGGTGTGCCCCAGGACCGGTTTGAACTGGCATATGCACCGAGGCTCCTTGTGAGCCACAGGCATGTCTGGTTTCTTTCAAGCCCTACCTGACCAATACACAAAATCCTGTCTGGGGTGGTGCATGCACCTCCCCTGGCAGGAAACCCTTTGTCCACACCTCCCAAGCTGGAAGGACTCCCAGCAGCAGGAGGGCAGACTTGTGTCTGTGGTGGCAGCATCCATTTTGTGGAGCTGAGGCTATGTCTGATTTTACCCGGGTTTCAGGTACTGTACATGTCGTGTCCCTCTAGAAGGGTGGAATGCTAACCCCGTCGCCAGAATTGGCGAGGGGTTAGTATTCCAATTCGTATGACACCTTACTCGACATGTTTTGATAAAGCCAAACCAAAGATAGCATTTAACCGCGAGGTTCATAATGCACTTAAGAGTATATGGTATGACGATATCTGGAAACAGTAGAAGGAAGTTGTTCCGACCACTGCAGACAGGCTCAGCTCATGCCAGAGCACCATCTCACATGGAACCAAGCACTCTGCCTTCAGGATTGTTAAGGCCTGCCATAGGAGTGACTTATAGGTTACCAGGTGTCCCATTTAAGGTTAGGTATAGGTATACTACACCCAAGTAAGAGGTGATTACACCAACTTACCCCAGCTGAGTGATCAGCCAGTTGTGTCAGGTTGTTAGGCCAAGCCTGGGGTGGCATAATGCATGCTGCAGCCCCTGGCAGGCCTTGGGTACACCAATGCCCTGGGTACCTAGTGTACACTGGTACAGGGGCTGACAGGGTGATCCACTTCCAATTGGTTATGCACCTAGGGTGCATAGTTTTAATTTAGTAGAGAGAACAGCAGGCTGGGGGTCTGATTGGCAGGCCCACAGCCTCAATATGTCAAAAACCAGTGAAGCAAAAAGCAAAAATTTGGGGTGACCATAGGATAGCAGACCCTACTCTCCTACACAACCCCCCCCCAAACGCTGGGACATTAAACTAGCCTTGACCAGTCTCGTCTTCATGTCCTAAGTGGAAGTACCTGGAGAGACCATCTGCATTCCCATGGTCAGTACCTGGCCGGTGCTCCACTGTAAAGTCCATCCCCTGTAGGGAAATGGACCACCTAAGCAGTTTGGGGTTTTCACCCTTCATCTGATTTAGCCACAAGAGGGGCTTATGGTCGGTCTGAATCTTGAAGTGAGTGCCAAACAAGTATGGCCTCAGCTTCTTCAGGGCCCACACCACAGCAAAGGCCTCCCTCTCAATAGCTGACCAATTCTTCTCTCTGGGGGTCAACCTTCTGCTAATAAAAGCAATGGGTTGGTCTTGACCATCTACATTAAGTTGTGACAGCACAGCTCCCACACCCAACTCAGAAGCATCTGTTTGGACAATAAACTCTTTGGAGTAGTCAGGACTTTTCAGGATAGGTGCAGAGCACATGGCCTCCTTCAGGTCATCAAATGCCTTTTGACAGCTTACTGTCCACTGAACCTTTTTGGGCATCTTCTTGGATGTCAGATCATTAAGAGGAGTCACAATGGACCCATAGTTCTTAACAAACTTCCTGTAATACCCAGTCAAGCCCAAGAAAGCTCGAACTTGAGTCTGGGTGGTTGGAGGGGACCAATCCTTGATGGACTGTATCTTACTCTCCAGTGGTTGAACTTGGCCCCCACCTACAAGGTGGCCCAAATACACAACCTTACTCTGCCCTATCTGGCACTTAGTAGCCTTGATAGTGAGGCCTGCCCTTTGCAGAGCCTCAAGAGCCTTCTTCAGGTGGATCAGGTGATCCTCCCAGGTGGAACTAAAGACAGCAATGTCATCAAGATATGCTGCGCAAAAGTCATCCAACCCAGTAAGGACTTGGTTCACCAGCCTTTGGAAGGTGGCAGGTGCATTCTTCAGACCAAAGGGCATCACCACAAACTGATAATGCCCACCTGGGGTTGAGAATGCTGTTTTGGCCTTAGACTCCTCAGCTAACCTGATTTGCCAATAGCCAGCTGTCAAGTCAAATGTGCTCAAAAACTTTGCAGAAGCTAGTTTGTCTATGAGCTCATCTGCCCTTGGAATAGGGTGTGCATCTGTCCTGGTGACAGCATTGAGTCCTCTGTAATCCACACAGAACCTCATCTCTCTCTTGCCATCTTTGGTGTGAGGTTTGGGGACCAGAACCACTGGGCTAGCCCAGGGGCTCTCTGAGGGTTCAATGACACCTAATTCCAGCATTTTATGTACCTCAGCCTTTATACAGTCCCTGACGTGGTCAGGTTGTCTGTAAAGTTTGTTCTTTACAGGCAGACTGTCACCAGTGTCCACAACATGGGTACACCAGTCAGTTTGACTAGGTATCAAGGAAAACATATGTGAAAATGATTGTAGAACCTGTCTACATTCAGTCTGCTGATGGGCAGTGAGGTTGCCTCCAAGGGTCACTCCTTCAACTGAGCCATCTTCAGGGTTCTGAGACAACAGGTCTGGGAGAGGGTCACTCTCTTCCTCCTGTCCCTCATCTGTAGCCATGAGCAAGCCCATGTCTGCCCTGTCAACATATGCTTTAAGCCTGTTAACATGGAGTACCCTGTGGGGACTCCTGGGAGTTCCTAGGTCGACCAAGTAGGTGACCTCTCCCTTCTTTTCCAGGATTGTATGGGGTCCAGACCATTTGTCTTGGAGTGCTGCTGGGGCCACCGGCTCCAACACCCATACCTTCTGTCCTGGCTGATACTCAACCAAGACAGCCTTTTGGTCATGCCAAGCTTTCTGTAAGGCCTGGCTTGCCTCAAGGTTTTTAGATGCCTTCTCCATATACTCAGCCATCCTTGAGCGGAGACCAAGTACATAGTCCACTATGTCTAGCTTAGGCTTTTTGAGAGGTAACTCCCATCCTTCCTTCACCAAACACAGTGGGCCTCTCACAGGGTGCCCAAACAACAATTCAAAGGGGCTGTAGCCAACTCCTTTTTGTGGGACCTCTCTGTAAGCAAACAGAAGGCAGGGTAGAAGGATATCCCATCTTCGCCTGAGCTTTTCAGGTAATCCTTTGATCATACCCTTTAGGGTCTTGTTGAATCTCTCAACAAGCCCATTGCATTGTGGGTGATAAGGGGTGGTGAACTTGTAGTTGACACCACATTCCTTCCACATAGCTGTCAAGTATCCTGACATAAAGTTGGTACCTCTGTCAGATACTACCTCCTTAGGAAACCCCACTCTGGAGAATACTCCCAGCAGGGCCCTGGCCACAACAGGAGCTGTAGTGGTCCTAAGGGGAATTGCCTCTGGATACCTGGTGGCATGATCCACTACCACCAGTATAAATCTGTGCCCAGATGCAGTGGGAGGATCCATGGGACCCACTATGTCTATTCCCACTCTTTCAAAGGGGACCCCCACCACAGGTAGTGGTATTAGGGGGGCCTTTGTTGTGCCACCTGATTTGCCACTGGCTTGGCAGGTAACACAGGAGCGACAAAACTCCTTTGTATCTTCATTCATATGAGGCCAGTGAAAGTGAGGGACAAGTCTGTCCCAGGTCTTGTTCTGGCCTAGGTGTCCTGCTAAAGGAATATCATGGGCCAAGGTAAGAAGGAAGCCCCTAAATTGCAGAGGTATAACCAACCTCCTGGTTGCACCAGGCTTGGGGTCTCTAGCCTCTGAATAAAGGAGCCCTTCATCCCAATACACTTTATGGGTACCTTGAGCATTCCCAGCAGCCTCAGCAGCAGCCAGCTGTCTGAGGGGTTCAAGAGAGGGACAGGATAACTGAGCCTGCCTCAAGTCAGCCCTTGAAGGTCCCCCTGTCCCCAGAAACTCAACCTGATCAGGTTCAAGCTCTTCAGGGACAGTTCCTTCAGGGTCCTCTAGATCAGCTTCCTGGGAAGGCTGATCATCACTCTGAGGCAGGGGGGAAGGCACAGCCTTGACCCTCCTGTTCTTCTTCTTGGTAGGTGCTTGGTCCATTGTTCCAGGATCCAAGACCTGTGGTTCAGTGAGGCACTTTTTGGCCTGTGACCTGGTCACAGCAAGGACATGTGATGATATACCTAACATCTCTGCATGAGTCCTGTACTCCACTTCTGACCATAGAGAACTCTCTAGGTCATTGCCCAACAAACATTCTACTGGGAGGTCTGCACTAACCACAACCCTTTTGAGGCCAGTTACCCCTCCCCATGAGAAGTTAACAACTGCCACACTATGTGAAGTAGTGGCATTGCTGGCATTGGTCACCAGGTAGTTCTCACCTGGTATGTACTGTCCAGGATCCACAAAGCCTGGTGTCACCATAGTGACACTGGCACATGTGTCCCTGTAGGCTTGAGCCACTTTGTCATTAATTAAAGGAGTCTGTCTGTACTTGCCCAGGTTACTGGGGCTCACAGTCAGGGACAAATCAATGTCCCCATCACAGATCAAGACTGCCTGTGTAAGGGTTCTGTCTAAGTCAGAATCTCCTTCAGTTCCCATAGTGATTCCCACTACACCCTTTGTCTGGGGACCAACACCGCTAACAGTAGTACTGGGAGCAGGTGCCTTAGGGGCAACAGTGTTGGGGGCTCCACCCTTTTTGCAATCACTAGTCCAGTGAGTTGTATTTTTACAATGATTGCACCAGGGTTTCTTCTGACCTTCTTTCTTCTTTTTGGACTGTTGGGACCCACCCTCCTTAGTAGTAGTTTGGGGCCCTGTTGAAGACTTCTGGTCTTTAGGTTTCTGATCTCCACCCTTTTGGTCTGTTTTCTTCTGATCACCCCCTTGGCCCTGGTTCTGGTTCTTTTGCTTAACCCTGGTTCTGACCCATTTGTCTGCCTTCTTTCCCAATTCTTGGGGAGAGGTCAGATCAGAGTCAACCAAGTGTTGATGCAGTTGCTGGTTTTGACAGTTATTTAAAATCTGTTCTCTCATCATCAAATTATACAATCCTGTAAAATCAGATACCTTACTTCCCAGCAACCAACCCTCCAAAGCCTTAGTGGCACATTCAATGTATTCAGACCAGTCCTGAGTCTGTGTCTTTTGGGTGTCTCTGAACATTAACCTGTACTGTTCAGTGGTTAAGCCTAACCCATCTACCAGAACACTCTTCAGGACTCTGTAGTTTCTGACATCCTCTTCTCTAACAGTGAGGAGTCTGTCTCTGCCTCTTCCTTCAAAGGAGAGCCAGAGGATTGCTGCCCACTGGTCTTCAGGAACCTGCTGTACTTTGCAGGCTCTCTCAAGAGCAGTTATCCATTTGTGGATGTCATCCCCACTTTTGTAGGGGGGCACAACCTTAGACAGGTTCCTATTGTCAAAGACCCTATCTTTGTCCTTAGGGACAATGCTGCCACCAGTGGGTATAGACCCACTCTCTCTAGGTTGCCTAGCCTTGTTCAGTTTTTCTTCCATCAGGGCTACTTCTAGCTCCTGCTTCCTGATCCTCAGCTGGGCTTCCTGCATTCTGGCCTCATGTTCCCTCCTCTGAGGGGTGGTCATCCTTTTCCTGGAGTGACCTTGAGAGCCTCTAGAGCCATGGGAAGCATTGGAGTCACCTGAGCGATTCCTTTGCCTTCCAAGCCCTGTGTTAAGTCCACTGGGGAGATCCAGTGGGTTGAACCCACTGTCAGTCCCCAATAGCCTTGGTTTAGCTGGGCCAAGTATAATACTTGGCACTGGGCTAGTTCTCCCTTCATCCTCACTACTGTCAGTATCCTTTTCACTTTCTTCCTCTGTGGTAGGCATCCCATCTAAGGGGTGACTATTGGGAAGGGGTACTTCAGTGGCATCTTCAGAAGGGGGGCCTCCTGTTCCTGTCCCTAAGGGGGCTAACTGGGAAGCTTTCTTGAGTGCTCTCTGATTCTCATCATTCTGTAAGAGCTCTCTGAGCTCAGCAGAGTTTGGGTTCTTGGGCTGTTTAAGGCCTCTAAGAGTTGCCAAATGCCTGAGCTCATTCTGATTAAGGGTAGCAAAGCTGGATGGTGCCCTCTGGGGGTCACTCTCAACAGAGATGGGTACAGTGGACCCCTCTGCCCCGGCCATTGCTCTTAAGTGTGGGTGGATGTGTTGCAATCTACCTACACTTGGGTTTACCTACTAAACCTATCTAGTAGTTGTAGTCAGGGTGTGCTACTCCCTTTGCTCTACAACAACTAAGTTCAGTAGAACTTATGTATATCTAATCTTGTTTTATATGTACCTACAGGTACCTATGTGATCTTTCAATTGGTAACCAAGAGATTACAATGGTAAAACACAGCAAGCTCAAATCCAACCGCTGCTCACCAATGTGAGAAGTTGGCCTGGTATATGCTGTTCACTAGTTCTAGTGACCACCTTGTACCATGCCAAGCAACCCTTATGGTGTGGTTGTAAGTCAACCTTTTCGGACCAGCTGCCCTAGTGGTAGCGTAGGCTAAGCAGTCTTTGAGGCTAAACTCGTGAAGCGTGTTAAGCAAGCTGTTTTACCAATAGTAACCCCCTTTTATACCAATGAAAGGACACCACACAGATATATATTCAAAATATATATGTATTTATTTCTCAAAGTAACCCCTAGTCTCTTTATGAGCACAGGAGCACAAATCGTCAAACAAGATTACAGTAGAATACACAGAAGTTGCACTTTATATGGATAGGCCCTGGTGGCCACTCGAACCATATACTAAAATAGTGGTATAAGTACCACGAACAGAAAAGGGAAAAGGCCTAGGGCCTCTAGAATCGCTGGGCCTACAAGGAGCTAACGTCAGTTAGTGACCAGGAGGTCCACGGGTGGCGTGTGCAGAGCAAATAGTCACACGCGGGCTCCCATAGGTTTCAATGGGTGCGTAAAAAGTACAAAGTTACTGCAAAAGGAATCTTCCGGATGACCTAGGAACTTAAGATTTGGAACACAGGCACTAGAGATGTATTACTACACATGGGCACCGGAGTACCAGCTTTACCTCACCCACAGGAAGCGGGTGCATAGGTCTCAAAGTGCGTCGGGTTTCTTCTATCTGTTCCGTTGAGCCTGGGACAAAGATGCTGCAGGCGGTCGGTCGGGAAGAGATGCAGTGGATCCAAGAGTGGATCGGAGATGTTGAAGACCTGTAAGCAGAGGGGACAGTGTTCACAGTCACTAGCCAGTGACCAGCGTGGCACCAGGTGGGTACCAGGCGATGTCGGGTGCAAACAGGTGATGAGGGGTAGCTTGTCTCCGCAGCCACGTGGTCCCTGAAGGTCGACGACGTCCAGGAGTCGAGTCACGAGCTGTCCCACGCAGGCTCTCGCTGTCGGCGGTGTCGGCGACTTGATCGAAGCAAACAAGCCTTGGCAAAAGCAATTGTTGTAGGCAAGGAGTTTAAGCTGTTGGTTCTGACCAGCAAGGTCAGAGGGATTGCTCCTTTGGAGGGGAGCAAGAGCCAGTCTGGAGCAACCAGACCAGCGGTGTTTGTCGTAGATTTCGTCGCCAAGATGGCCACTAGCCAGCGGGCCAGCAACCGGTTAGGCGCGTCGAGTGGCAAAATGCAGAAGGGCCCCACGCAGATCGTGGAGATGCTGGAGGGCTCACCTTTGGTGCAGATGCTGCTCGAGGGTTGGGCTTCTCAGGACCCAAAGCACAACTTGGAGGGAGCCTCGGTTGTTGCACTGGTCAGCTTGTCGTAGTCGTTCCAAGATGGCTGGCTCCACGTGTCTCGGTGCCTCCACGGGTCTCCTCTTTGCAGGGACTGTGGATCGGGCGGTGAGAGGTCTGGAGGTCCAGGTCTTGTCAGTCTCTGGGCTCGGGCTCCGGCGGGAGGCGGCGGCAAAGCAGACGGTGATTCGCTGGATGGTGCTTGCGTTAGCAAGGTGGTCACTCCCTGACCACAGGGGAGATTTTCTTCAGTCTTCTGTGCAGCAGAATGTCGAAGTTCCCGTCTTCTTCTTAGTTTCAAGTTGATTCCAGGATGTCTGAAGTCTTAGGACACAGCTCCTACCTTTAAGCGGATTCTAGGGGCCGGACTACCTGCTAGGTCCCTCCCTAAGGGTGGGACCAGGAAGGGGGGTGGTTACACCCCCAATCCTTTGTCCAGCTCGCCCCAGGCCCGGGACTGGTGTGCCCCAGGACCGGTTTGAACTGGCATATGCACCGAGGCTCCTTGTGAGCCACAGGCATGTCTGGTTTCTTTCAAGCCCTACCTGACCAATACACAAAATCCTGTCTGGGGTGGTGCATGCACCTCCCCTGGCAGGAAACCCTTTGTCCACACCTCCCAAGCTGGAAGGACTCCCAGCAGCAGGAGGGCAGACTTGTGTCTGTGGTGGCAGCATCCATTTTGTGGAGCTGAGGCTATGTCTGATTTTACCCGGGTTTCAGGTACTGTACATGTCGTGTCCCTCTAGAAGGGTGGAATGCTAACCCCGTCGCCAGAATTGGCGAGGGGTTAGTATTCCAATTCGTATGACACCTTACTCGACATGTTTTGATAAAGCCAAACCAAAGATAGCATTTAACCGCGAGGTTCATAATGCACTTAAGAGTATATGGTATGACGATATCTGGAAACAGTAGAAGGAAGTTGTTCCGACCACTGCAGACAGGCTCAGCTCATGCCAGAGCACCATCTCACATGGAACCAAGCACTCTGCCTTCAGGATTGTTAAGGCCTGCCATAGGAGTGACTTATAGGTTACCAGGTGTCCCATTTAAGGTTAGGTATAGGTATACTACACCCAAGTAAGAGGTGATTACACCAACTTACCCCAGCTGAGTGATCAGCCAGTTGTGTCAGGTTGTTAGGCCAAGCCTGGGGTGGCATAATGCATGCTGCAGCCCCTGGCAGGCCTTGGGTACACCAATGCCCTGGGTACCTAGTGTACACTGGTACAGGGGCTGACAGGGTGATCCACTTCCAATTGGTTATGCACCTAGGGTGCATAGTTTTAATTTAGTAGAGAGAACAGCAGGCTGGGGGTCTGATTGGCAGGCCCACAGCCTCAATATGTCAAAAACCAGTGAAGCAAAAAGCAAAAATTTGGGGTGACCATAGGATAGCAGACCCTACTCTCCTACAATCACCTTGTACCATGCCAAGCAACCCTTATGGTGTGGTTGTAAGTCAACCTTTTCGGACTAGCTGCCCTAGTGGTAGCGTAGGCTAAGCAGTCTTTGAGGCTAAACTCGTGAAGCGTGTTAAGCCAGCTGTTTTACCAAATGCAACCCCCTTTTATACCAATGAAAGGACACCACACAGATATATATTCAAAATATATATGTATTTATTTCTCAAAGTAACCCCTAGTCTCTTTATGAGCACAGGAGCACAAATCGTCAAACAAGATTATCACAGAATACACAGAAGTTGCACTTTATATGGATAGGCCCTGGTGGCCACTCGAACCATATACTAAAATAGTGGTATAAGTACCACGAACAGGAAAGGGAAAAGGCCTAGGGCCTCTAGAATCGCTGGGCCTACAAGGAGCTAACGTCAGTTAGTGACCAGGAGGTCCACGGGTGGCGTGTGCAGAGCAAATAGTCACACGCGTGCTCCCATAGGTTTCAATGGGTGCGTAAAAAGTACAAAGTTACTGCAAAGAGGATCTTCCGGATGGACTAGGAACTCAAGATTTGGAACACAGGCACTAGAGATGTAATACTACACTTGGGCACAGGTGTGCCAGCTTTACCTCACCCACAGGAAGCGGGTGCATAGGCCTCAAAGTGCGTCGGGTTTCTTCTATCTGTTCCGTGGAGCTTGAAGACAAAGATGCTGCAGGCGGTCGGTCCAGGAGAGATGCAGTGGATCCAAGAGTGGATCGGAGATGTTGAAGACCTGTAAGCAGAGGGGACAGTGTTCACAGTCACTAGCCAGTGACCAGCGTGGCACCAGGTGGGTACCAGGCGATGTCGGGTGCAAACAGGTGATGAGGGGTAGCTTGTCTCCGCAGCCACGTGGTCCCTGAAGGTCGACGACGTCCAGGAGTCGGCTCACGAGCTGTCCCACGCAGGCTCTCGCTGTCGGCGGTGTCGGCGACTTGGTCGAAGCAAACAAGCCTTGGCAAAAGCAATTGCAGGAGGATTCGGAAATCAGCTGTTGGTTCTGACCAGCAAGGTCAGAGGGATTGCTCCTTTGGAGAGGAGCAAGGGCCAGTCTGGAGCAACCAGACCAGCGGTGTTTTTTTGTAGAGTTCGTCGCCAAGATGGCCACTAGCCAGCGGGCCAGCAACCGGTTAGGCGCGTCGAGTGGCAAAATGCAGAAGGGCCCCACGCAGATCGTGGAGATGCTGGAGGGCTCACCTTTGGTGCAGATGCTGCTCGAGGGTTGGGCTTCTCAGGACCCAAAGCACAACTTGGAGGGAGCCTCGGTTGTTGCACTTGTCAGCTTGTCGTAGTCGTTCCAAGATGGCTGGCTCCACGTGTCTCGGTGCCTCCACGGGTCTCCTCTTTGCAGGGACTGTGGATCGGGCGGTGAGAGGTCTGGAGGTCCAGGTCTTGTCAGTCTCTGGGCTCGGGCTCCGGCGGGAGGCGGCGGCAAAGCAGACGGTGATTCGCTGGATGGTGCTTGCGTTAGCAAGGTGGTCACTCCCTGACCACAGGGGAGATTTTCTTCAGTCTTCTGTGCAGCAGAATGTCGAAGTTCTCGTCTTCTTCTTAGTTTCAAGTTGATTCCAGGATGTCTAAAGTCTTAGGACACAGCTCCTACCTTTAAGCAGATTCTAGGGGCCGGACTACCTGCTAGGTCCCTCCCTATGGGTGGGACCAGGAAGGGGGGTGGTTACACCCCCAATCCTTTGTCCAGCTCGCCCCAGGCCCGGGACTGGTGTGCCCCAGGACCGGTTTGAACTGGCATATGCACCGAGGCTCCTTGTGAGCCACAGGCATGTCTGGTTTCTTTCAAGCCCTACCTGACCAATACACAAAATCCTGTCTGGGGTGGTGCATGCACCTCCCCTGGCAGGAAACCCTTTGTCCACACCTCCCAAGCTGGAAGGACTCCCAGCAGCAGGAGGGCAGACTTGTGTCTGTGGTGGCAGCATCCATTTTGTGGAGCTGAGGCTATGTCTGATTTTACCCGGGTTTCAGGTACTGTACATGTCGTGTCCCTCTAGAAGGGTGGAATGCTAACCCCGTCGCCAGAATTGGCGAGGGGTTAGTATTCCAATTCGTATGACACCTTACTCGACATGTTTTGATAAAGCCAAACCAAAGATAGCATTTAACCGCGAGGTTCATAATGCACTTAAGAGTATATGGTATGACGATATCTGGAAACAGTAGAAGGAAGTTGTTCCGACCACTGCAGACAGGCTCAGCTCATGCCAGAGCACCATCTCACATGGAACCAAGCACTCTGCCTTCAGGATTGTTAAGGCCTGCCATAGGAGTGACTTATAGGTTACCAGGTGTCCCATTTAAGTTTAGGTATAGGTATACTACACCTAAGTAAGAGGTGATTACACCAACTTACCCCAGCTGAGTGATCAGCCAGTTGTGTCAGATTGTTAGGCCAAGCCTGGGGTGGCATAATACATGCTTCAGCCCCTGGCAGGCCTTGGATACACCAATGCCCTGGGTACCTAGTGTACACTGGTACAGGGGCTGACAGGGTGATCCAACCAATTGGGTATGTACCTAGGGTACATGGAGTCCATTTTACAGAGAGAGCAGATAGCCTGAGAGCCTGAATGGCAGGATCTCAGGCCAACTAAGTCGAAAAACCAGCTAGACACTAGGCAAAAATTTGGGGGTAACCATAGTCAGATATCCACCTTCCTACACACACAATCACACACACACACACACACACACACACACACACAACCACATCCAACCACACACCCAACCACACCCAACCACACCCAACCACACACACAACCACAACCACACACAACCACACACACCACACACATACAACCACAACCACATACAACCACACACACTACACACAACCAAACACATAACCACACACAC
This sequence comes from Triturus cristatus, assembly GCF_964204655.1. Taxonomy (NCBI): domain Eukaryota; kingdom Metazoa; phylum Chordata; class Amphibia; order Caudata; family Salamandridae; genus Triturus; species Triturus cristatus. The sequence continues at coordinate 3,955 of NW_028187800.1, read as the reverse complement.
AACCACACCCAACCATACCAAACCACACATCCATACCCACACCCGCACCCACACACACCACACACACACAACCACACACACCATACAACCACACACACACCACATACAACCACAACCATACACACAACCTGTGAGAAGTTGGCCTGGTATATGATGCTCACTAGTTAAAGTGATCACCTTGTACCATGCCAAGCAACCCTTATGGTGTGGTTGTAAGTCAACCTTTTCGGACTAGCTGCCCTAGTGGTAGCGTAGGCTAAGCAGTCTTTGAGGCTAAACTCGTGAAGCGTGTTAAGCCAGCTGTTTTACCAAATGCAACCCCCTTTTATACCAATGAAAGGACACCACACAGATATATATTCCAAATATATATGTATTTATTTCTCAAAGTAACCCCTAGTCTCTTTATGAGCACAGGAGCACAAATCGTCAAACAAGATTATCACAGAATACACAGAAGTTGCACGTTATATGGATAGGCCCTGGTGGCCACTCAAACCATATACTAAAATAGTGGTATAAGTACCACGAACAGAAAAGGGAAAAGGCCTAGGGCCTCTAGAATCGCTGGGCCTACAAGGAGCTAACGTCAGTTAGTGACCAGGAGGTCCACGGGTGGCGTGTGCAGAGCAAATAGTCACACGCGTGCTCCCATAGGTTTCAATGGGTGCGTAAAAAGTACAAAGTTACTGCAAAGAGGATCTTCCGGATGGACTAGGAACTCAAGATTTGGAACACAGGCACTAGAGATGTAATACTACACTTGGGCACAGGTGTGCCAGCTTTACCTCACCCACAGGAAGCGGGTGCATAGGCCTCGAAGTGCGTCGGGTTTCTTCTATCTGTTCCGTGGAGCTTGAAGACAAAGATGCTGCAGGCGGTCGGTCCGGGAGAGATGCAGTGGATCCAAGAGTGGATCGGAGATGTTGAAGACCTGTAAGCAGAGGGGACAGTGTTCACAGTCACTAGCCAGTGACCAGCGTGGCACCAGGTGGGTACCAGGCAATGTCGGGTGCAAACAGGAAGAAAGGTGTAGCTTGTCTCTGCAGCCACGTGGTCCCTGGAGGTCGACGACGTCCAGGAGTCGAGTCACGAGCTGTCCCACGCAGGCTCTTGCTGTCGGCGGTGTCGGCGACTTGATCAAAGCAAACAAGCCTTGGCAAAAGCAATTGTTGTAGGAAAAGGAAATAAGCTGATGGTTCTGACCAGCAAGGTCAGAAGGACTGCTCCTTTGGAGGGGAGCAAGGGCCAGTCTGGAGCAACCAGACCAGCGGTGTATTTCTTGAAGTTCGTCGCCAAGATGGCTACTAGCCAGTGGGCCAGCAACCGGTTAGGCGCGTCGAGTGGCAAAATGCAGAAGGGCCCCACGCAGATCGTGGAGATGCTGGAGGGCTCACCTTTGGTGCAGATGCTGCTCGGGTGTTGGGCTTCTCAGATCCCAAAGCACAACTTGGAGGGAGCCTCGGTTGTTGCACTTGTCAGCTTGTCGTAGTCGTTCCAAGATGGCTGGCTCCACGTGTCTCGGTGCCTCCACGGGTCTCCTCTTTTCAGGGACTGTGGATCGGGCGGTGAGAGGTCTGGAGGTCCAGGTCTTGTCAGTCTCTGGGCTCGGGCTCCGGCGGGAGGCGGCGGCAAAGCAGACGTTGATTCGCTGGATGGTGCTTGCGTTAGCAAGGTGGTCACTCCCTGACCACAGGGGAGATTGGCTTCAGTCCTCTGTGCAGCAGAGCGTCGAAGTTCCCGTCTTCTTCTTAGTATTAAGTTGATTCCAGGATGTCTGAAGTCTTAGGACACAGCTCCTACCTTTAAGCGGATTCTAGGGGCCGGACTACCTGCTAGGTCCCTCCCTATGGGTGGGACCAGGAAGGGGGGTGGTTACACCCCCAATCCTTTGTCCAGCTCGCCCCAGGCCCGGGACTGGTGTGCCCCAGGACCGGTTTGAACTGGCATATGCACCGAGGCTCCTTGTGAGCCACAGGCATGTCTGGTTTCTTTCAAGCCCTACCTGACCAATACACAAAATCCTGTCTGGGGTGGTGCATGCACCTCCCCTGGCAGGAAACCCTTTGTCCACACCTCCCAAGCTGGAAGGACTCCCAGCAGCAGGAGGGCAGACTTGTGTCTGTGGTGGCAGCATCCATTTTGTGAAGCTGAGGCTATGTCTGATTTTACCCGGGTTTCAGGCACTGTACATGTCGTGTCCCTCTAGAAGGGTGGAATGCTAACCCCGTCGCCAGAATTGGCGAGGGGTTAGTATTCCAATTCGTATGACACCTTACTCGACATGTTTTGATAAAGCCAAACCAAAGATAGCATTTAACCGCGAGGTTCATAATGCACTTAAGAGTATATGGTATGACGATATTTGGAAACAGTAGAAGGAAGTTGTTCCGACCACTGCAGACAGGCTCAGCTCATGCCAGAGCACCATCTCACATGGAACCAAGCACTCTGCCTTCAGGATTGTTAAGGCCTGCCATAGGAGTGACTTATAGGTTACCAGGTGTCCCATTTAAGGTTAGGTATAGGTATACTACACCTAAGTAAGAGGTGATTACACCAACTTACCCCAGCTGAGTGATCAGCCAGTTGTGTCAGATTGTTAGGCCAAGCCTGGGGTGGCATAATACATGCTTCAGCCCCTGGCAGGCCTTGGGTACACCAATGCCCTGGGTACCTAGTGTACACTGGTACAGGGGCTGACAGGGTGATCCACTTCCAATTGGTTATGCACCTAGGGTGCATAGTTTTAATTTAGTAGAGAGAACAGCAGGCTGGGGGTCTGATTGGCAGGCCCACAGCCTCAATATGTCAAAAACCAGTGAAGCAAAAAGCAAAAATTTGGGGTGACCATAGGATAGCAGACCCTACTCTCCTACACAACCCCCCCCCAAACGCTGGGACATTAAACTAGCCTTGACCAGTCTCGTCTTCATGTCCTAAGTGGAAGTACCTGGAGAGACCATCTGCATTCCCATGGTCAGTACCTGGCCGGTGCTCCACTGTAAAGTCCATCCCCTGTAGGGAAATGGACCACCTAAGCAGTTTGGGGTTTTCACCCTTCATCTGATTTAGCCACAAGAGGGGCTTATGGTCGGTCTGAATCTTGAAGTGAGTGCCAAACAAGTATGGCCTCAGCTTCTTCAGGGCCCACACCACAGCAAAGGCCTCCCTCTCAATAGCTGACCAATTCTTCTCTCTGGGGGTCAACCTTCTGCTAATAAAAGCAATGGGTTGGTCTTGACCATCTACATTAAGTTGTGACAGCACAGCTCCCACACCCAACTCAGAAGCATCTGTTTGGACAATAAACTCTTTGGAGTAGTCAGGACTTTTCAGGATAGGTGCAGAGCACATGGCCTCCTTCAGGTCATCAAATGCCTTTTGACAGCTTACTGTCCACTGAACCTTTTTGGGCATCTTCTTGGATGTCAGATCATTAAGAGGAGTCACAATGGACCCATAGTTCTTAACAAACTTCCTGTAGTACCCAGTCAAGCCCAAGAAAGCTTGAACTTGAGTCTGGGTGGTTGGAGGGGACCAGTCCTTGATGGATTGTATCTTACTCTCCAGTGGTTGAACTTGGCCTCCACCTACAAGGTGGCCCAAATATACAACCTTACTCTGGCACTTTGTAGCCTTGATAGTGAGGCCTGCCCTTTGCAGAGCCTCAAGAGCCTTCTTCAGGTGGATCAGGTGATCCTCCCAGGTGGAGCTAAAGACAGCAATGTCATCCAGATATGCTGCGCAAAAGTCATCCAACCCAGTAAGGACTTGGTTCACCAGCCTTTGGAAGGTGGCAGGTGCATTCTTCAGACCAAAGGGCATCACCACAAACTGGTAGTGCTCACCTGGGGTTGAGAATGCTGTTTTGGCCTTAGACTCCTCAGCTAATCTGATTTGCCAATAGCCAGCTGTTAAGTCAAATGTGCTCAAAAACTTTGCAGAAGCTAGT